>NC_065447.1:89055297-89364122 GCF_917563875.1 Diabrotica virgifera virgifera | reverse complement strand
CAGTTTTTGATTGATTCACAAATCTTATAAAAATTGGTATTGATTGCATACCAACTATTTGTAATTAATATTTACCTACAATAAAATTAAATTTAATATAGGTAGGTAGATACCTATACAATAATACTCCATATTAGTTATTTTCAATAATATTTCCAATTTTTTATTCTTCTTCACCCACCGTTATATTATTAATTTCTTTATTTAGCATACCTACTCAATATTGCATTTATCCAGAACATTATTGCCTTCTATATTATAAAATTGTGTAAAACACAATGTTCGTTAATCGAATATTTTCTGTATCAAATTTTAATCCTCTAATTTTGCATTTTATTAGTTCAAACCTTTCTACAGCTGACCGAATCTTTAATTTATTATCAAAATTTTCTTGTTCTTGTAATAAACGTTTATTATTCTGGTAAGATTTCATTAAGTTAAGTATCTAGATATGCTGAATTTTGAATGAGATATATATTCGCTGGTAAAATGGAATCTGCTCGAGTTAAATAGTTAATAGGCCTGGATCCTGCATACCAAAAGAAAGTTTATTAATAGCAAGCTGAAAATTTATTATTAGCTTAACGGTGTCTAGTCGGACAAACTTTGATGTTTTAATTTAAAACAAACACTGGAACGGGAAGTTTTAATTGTTGAACAGGTTACAGGTTTCGAACGTCAGACTACAAAAACGTCTCATGTATTGTGTCGGACATAACTTCCAATTGATTTGCTACTCTTTCATTAGCATGCAAAATC
This sequence comes from Diabrotica virgifera virgifera, assembly GCF_917563875.1. Taxonomy (NCBI): domain Eukaryota; kingdom Metazoa; phylum Arthropoda; class Insecta; order Coleoptera; family Chrysomelidae; genus Diabrotica; species Diabrotica virgifera. Next base: position 89,363,363 of record NC_065447.1, on the reverse strand, counting down.
AGACTGCTATTTATCACCAATATAATTCCTATCCTCTGACATGTTCTACGTGTCGGAATTATTAAAATGCCCAACATAGAGAGAGAGACATACTTTATTGATACAATGTACTAAAAGGCCATCGACCAAAGTCTTTCAGCCAACTGCCCAACATATTTTTCGGACAAAAATTTTTTCATATATTATAATATACAAAGTTTGCTATTGAATAAACTTAAAAACAACCTGCTAGTTTTCACAATCATAAACTTGTCAGGATGGCACGTTCCACAATTAAGGCTTCCCCTGTTCCAGTGTTTCTATACATCAAAGTGTGTCCAACTAGACACTGTTAAGCTATTAACAAATCTGAGCTTGCTATTAATCAACTTTTTTTTGGTATGCGGGATCCAGGCCTAGGTACGAAATTTTTAAAAGTAGACATTTTAAAAAAAATTTAATTATACAGTTTAAACAGCTTTTTCAAAACTATTTACAATCATATTATTTGTTGTCATTTCATGGAATTAGGCATACTCCAAATTTAATATAAGTACTATGAAAAAAGAACTAGAGGGAGATATAATCTATTTTTTAATAAGATTCTTTGATCACAACCAACTAACTCTTGAGATAAACTGGGAATGCAGTAGACATCCCTTTATGATGCTCATACAGAAGCACATTTCCAAGTAATCTTACATTACAAAGTTGTTGCTGGCATCCTATAAAGGGAAAAAATAATTATTTTGCATGGTTACGTTATCTTGAAGCTGTATTCGATAAAAAATTCTGAAACGAGAAAGCTCACTTTAATACTTATCTGGGCAAGACATTTTACTTCCATATAAAAGACATGGCGTTTCGGGCCTATTGAGCCCCACTTGCCCGGATAAGGGTTAAAACAGTAAAAGAAAACGCAGCAGCATAAGGTACTGTTAGTTGGGAGCACTCTGAAGACCACCATGTGTTCGTTGTTCTCTGATAATACCATCAATACAGATAGAATTATTTCTACGAGTATGGCTATGTCAAACGAAATAAGGATTGAGAGACCTTTTAGATGCTTTCAGTGAAACAAATGCAATTTTAGAGCCACAACCAAATACTAGGAACGCTAAGGAAGAAATTCCTGTTATTAAAAAAAGAATGGAGGGACAATTCTTGTTAACAAATTCTGCTTAACAATGGAGGAGGAAGATATATGAAAGGTTGTGTTACAATACATTTAGTTTTTATCTAAGCATGAAAATAAATATTATAACCACATTTGTACTACATTTATTTTCAAACAAACCAGTTTTTTATTGATTCACAAAAATTTTTTATTGATTACGATTTACAATTAACCCATTCGCAGATACGACTATATATGCATGTACTTACAAAGGGAAATTACTGTCTGCATATGAAAATGTGTCCACAAATGTGTTAATACAATATTTACAATAAAATTATATTATAGAATATTTACAATAAAATTAAACTCAATATACACATTGATATTCAAGATTAGTTATTTCCAATTTTTTGTAATTCTATATTATTTGGGTGAAAATCTTATGTCCAGAGCTCTTTGGCAAACCAAACGTATCCCCAGCAACAAATTATCTGGTTTACTTAGCATCCACATCATAAACATTAATTTTTTCCAATAGAATTATTCTGTTTTCAAATTGGTGGATATGACCAATACAATTAAATAGTTCCTGGAAATATAACAATATAATATACATGATGTTATTAATTTGTTATACAATTTTACCTGGAAAGTAGTTCTGGACATACGAAAATGTTCTCTAAATTGGATATTGAATTATGGTTTATATATATTTAATTTCATCTCATCCTTCTGGAATAATTTGAGGTAGGTACATCTGCTAAATGTATAACGGCATTTGCTAATTTCGTCCCCAAACAAAAGTTCTTCAAGAATATTATCCATTTTAGTTTAGACAGTTTCAGTTTTATTTAAAATAAAAACAAAACTGTCTAGGTTTAGGTTATAAATTATATAAACAAAGAATAAAAACATAAACAAATGGAACACAGAACACTCTCAATCGAATGTCAAACGTCAGTCGTTCACTAGTAAAAAAACTGTCAGCGTTTCAGCGCAAATTAATCGGATTGCACTCGGATTATTCTGGTGAACGCGACCATTGATTATGGAATTGGAAAATTGGATATGGTCATTGCTCGAGACCATAGAGAAATAACAACAAGAGAGAGATTCAAAGATAGGCAATAACTGGAACAATCTTTCTGCGCAGGTAAGTAGCACATAGGGGCGCTGCTGTTTCTGAAACTAAAATTTATCATGGTACAATAAAGTATTTTGATTGTACCGTGAAAAAAATTTACATTTTTGACATTGACTTTTTAGGTTTTGTTTTTAGAGGACTCCTTCTCTATGCGTCTAGTGTGTGTGGTGTGACGTGTGACAATCAAAATGCAACCAACACCAAGCACTCTCCTTGTTATTTCTCTATGCTCGAGACTCGAGACTATTTTTGATTTTTACTATTAATCTTTTGAGAATTATACGATTTTGCGTTAAGCCAACGAAATTAATTAATACTCAAGCGTCTATTAGTGTAGTGATTTCAATTTTTGGGTGTAAAATTGAAATATGGAAGTAAAAAAAGAAATAAATGAGGAACCATGTAAAGTAGAAATAGAATATAATGGCAATAATGGCCTGGATGATGCTCTTCTAGATGGCTTTAAATGTGAAATTAAGGGGGAATCTAATAGCAAAGTAAAACAAGAAATAGGCGAAGAAGAGGAAACATGTAAAGAAATAGAATATAATGACCTGGATGGTGCTCTTCTAGATGGCTTTAAATATGAAATTAAGGAAGAATCTGATAGGCAAAGTACACATGGCACATATGATTCTTTAGACTTAAAGGAACATCCCATAAATACTAAAATTGAACAACTTGGGGACACACTTCACTCATTTGAAGAAAACCCAAAAACTGAAAAAGGTTTGTAACAATATTTAAGGTTAGGCCTTAAAGTGTTTCTATAGTATAGTTCTTAAGTGTTTCTATAGTTGTTCCATTTTATCTTTTCCCACGGGTCACGAATCATTTTCAAACAAGTTAAATCAAAACATTAATTGAGACATACATTGTATGTACATTACATACATACATTATGTATCTCATTTATTTCGAGCTCCTGTCCAGTGGCGGCTCGTCAGAGGAGGCAAGGGAGGGAGGCTCAGCCTCCCCATAAATTTTTTACACACTCTACACTGTTTTGTTTATCATGAATCGCGAAAATAACAAGCACTCTCACTATTATACAACGTGTAAATTCCATATTATCACTAATTATCCATACGTACGGAGCATTAGCATTAGAATGCATGATCGCGTCTCAGTTTTATTACATATTATTGTAGGCAGGACCCTGGGTTATCCCGAGATGCATGAATGGAGCACGGAGCCGAGAAGCCCAGCAGTCTCCGTTGCTAATGCTCCGTGCAGCGCAGCAGGCCTTTAAGGAGACCTGGTCTCCTAACAGTGGCATCTACGGTGCCATCACACGCTGCCTGGAGATATACCATGGGAGGCAAAATAGCTTCTCAGCTCCGTTGCGTGCGTCTCAGGACAACGAATTTTAGGGTCCTGACTAAAAATAATGAAAAATCTAAAATTGCGAATTTTGTTATGAAATTTGGTATGTGGGGTTATAATTAATATTTGGAACAACTTGCTCAAATAACTTTTTCCGATATATCTCTAACTCAAAGCAAAATATCGGTAATTTATGGTGTTTTTGAATTCGCAGTAGGCCGCGTTTAGAATTAAAAAATTCAGTTGAGTATCTTAAAAAATTTGAAGCTTCATTATGTATGGACTGCAAAACTTCAAATCTGTATTAATTTTGATATGCGAGGTATCTATTTACAAATAGATTGAATTGTTAACAAATAAACGACACAAACTTTGGTATTAAACTTTTACAATTAGACTAACTATTTTTAAAATGATATGATATGAAATTATGAATTAGGATGATATTATGAAATGTAAATAAAAAATGGTCAAAAAATGGGGCCTTAAATTACATTTTTTGGCGCATTTTTTTGCTAGTGCAAATTTGTCTAGATATTTTACAGTTAGGTATAGCCTCCCCTATTGTAAAAATCACGAACCACCACTGCTCCTGTCATATGTTGTATAATCCGTGTATAATATTAATATACAACAATGATAAACTCAATTCGCTCCATATACATTCAAATTATCATAGACTGAGCCTACCCTCCGCACTTCCTGACTACAAGATCTTTTGAACAGGTTTCAGTATCCCTTTCTAGCACATTGTATCGAGAAACTTACATGAAACTGAGTGGGGGTATAAGCACGGAGAGGGAGAACTACTGTTGCAGCTTTACTATGCCTAAGAGTGAAATAGCACTGAGCCACAAAAAAACATGATGTAGTCACTTTGCTCAACATGACACTCTGTCTATGATAATAATATATACAGTCGGAAAAATGAAAGAATACCCATGAACGAACATATAAAATATGCTGTATTTTCCTGTCACCGTGTCACAAAGAAAATTGTCCAGTGCAAGTACATGTAACAATAATTATTACATGTACTTGCGCTGGTCAATTTTTTGTGTTTTTATTTTATTTATTTTATTTACCCACAGGAAAACCCCATTAACAGTAAAAATACAATAAATACAATAAAAAAATGAGATACAACCATTCATTAAAATATAAAAAGTAAAAATAAGAAAAGCAAAGGCTTGAAAAATCACCAGGCAAGATATTCAAAACATAACAGTTAGAAAAATAAAATATAAAATGTACACATGTAACTGAAACAAATTAATAAAATTATACAAAACACAAATACAATAATAAAATACAACAACATTGCAAGATGAAACCTAATTATCACATGGCAAGAGATCTCCTCAGTTGGCCCAGGCTTATATTAAACAGATTCATATCAAAACCGTTAAGGAAGCACATATCGATGGCTTAGTGTGAAAACCTCGTATCTCATTAAATTACAATTTTACAGGAGAGGCAAAAAACTGATTTTCTGCATAATATAACCTAAAAACAAAAATTATGTTACGTATTTTTAATTGGAGCACATTGAGACAAATATCTGATATTGGCACAGAGGTAAAAGTGTTAAATATGCTGCTATTAAATTGGAAATAGAAATATTAACTATGAAAAACACGTAAATATCCTTGCAGTATATAGAGCCTTTGGCCAAATAACTATGATAACCTCGTATATCTTGTGTTTTTCCTTCTGTGTTTAACCTCGTGTTTTTCATCTCAAATGAGGTTGTGTTTATTATTATTTACGAGGTTTTCATTTGTCATAGCTTGTTGCACACCTCCAAATACTAGGTCGATACAATACAAATCTTTTGATTTAAGGTTCATAAAATGTTCCTATATGCCGGACTACCTTTGGTTGTTCACAAAAAACATTTCTGCAAGTCGAATCTCTCAAACAAACACTCCAAATTAAGTACCAAATTCTTGGTTATAAAAATATAGGTGGTATTCACACTAAATCAAGAGAGCAATTGATATATTTATTTATTTATTTATTAACGGGATAAACCCAATACATACAAAATACAATAAAGCAGAGCTTTTGTCATAATAATGAAAATATAAAATTTAGATACATGTAAAACTACAACTATAAAACACAAACATAAAAAATAAAAAAGAATATAAATTATTTGTAAATGATGAAAACAACTGAATTAACTATAACAGTTAAATCTATTTAATTTTTTAAATTCAAAATTCAAGACGCCCGAGTTCTTGTTTAATAGAGGAAACTGAAGAACCAAACAGATCTATTACATGACTAAACTTGTTTCCATACAGGGCCAATCTACTAATCGGTGCATATTGACCATAATTTGTAGCATGTCGTTGTTCCCTGAATATTTGTGGATTTCGTGTCAATCTAGCAGGTATATTAAAGTATACAAGACTTATCAATTCTTCGGAGTTAATAACACCAGAGATAATTTTGCGAAGACAACAAATATCCAACATGACTCTTCTGCGTTCAAGAGTTTGTAAATTTAATCTCTTTAATATATTATCATAAGTATAATTTCTAACTGTTAAACCCATCTTAAAAGCTGCGAAACGTAAAAATTTGTTTTGAACCTTTTCAATATTTAGGATTTGATATGCATAACTAGGTGACCAGATAATAGAACCATATTCAATAATTGATCTCACGATACTGCAATATAAGATTTTTATTGTGTGAATTGACAAATCTTTTGATGAACGCAATACAAAACCCAACATCTTAAATGCTTTCGAAACAGTATGGTCAATGTGAGAGTAAAATGTTAATTTACAATCAAATATTATACCCAAATCCCGAATTTCGTTCACACGTGTGACAGGAGTATTATTAATAAAATATTGATGGTGAATAGGCGAATGGGATCTAGCAAAAGTTATTAAAAAGCATTTATTAATATTAAGTTCCATATCATTTCTACCACACCACTCATAAAAATCATTTACTTGTGACTGAAGCTGAAAAATGTTATCCTCATTATTGACAGTCTTATATATTTTAACATCATCAGCAAACATTAAAAAGTTAACTTCCTTAAAAATATAGTGAACATCATTCAAGAACAGATTAAATAGAAGGGGGCCACAGTGGGAACCTTGCGGTACTCCAGATGTAGCTGTAAAAGCATTAGAAAGAAAACATCCTATTTTTACACTTAAACTTCGATTAGTCAGGTAACTTTGCATCCAATCAAAGAGACTTCCAGAAACACCGTATGCTGTAAGTTTTGCAAGTAAGATATTATGATTGACCTTATCGAATGCTTTAGAAAAATCAGTATAGATGGAATCTACTTGTAATTTGTTCTCCAAAGCAATAACAATGTCATTCTGATAAAGAAGTAAATTAGTTACTGTAGATTTACCCTGTACAAAACCGTGTTGTTCATTCACCAGAATACTGCCGAATTCACAAGTAAGCTGCTTAGTAACTAAATAATCTAATAATTTTGGAATTGCTGATATAGTACAAACTGCTCTGTAGTTTTCCACATTTGACTTTGAACCAGATTTAAATATAGGTTTTACGTAACTTCGTTTCCAGCAATCAGGGAAAACCCCTTCTTGCAAAGATTTGTTAAAGAGTATACACAATGGCTTAGATATAGTACAAACACATTGTTTTAATAGATAGTTAGGAATGCCATCAGGGCCAAAATTTAGTTTAGGAGCCAAATTGTGAATACTCTCAAAAATAGTATTTATGTTAAAAGAGCATGAACTCATGTTACCAGCATTTTCAAATTGATATTGTGGGGGGGGGGGGGCAGTATTATGGTCAGTGAACACTGTAGAAAAAAATTTGGCAAATAAATTCACAGCTTCCTCCCCAGAACTACTTTGATCATCTCCTAAATATAAATGGCAAGGTACATCATAATTTTTTTTGCGACTGTTTATATATTTCCAAAAAGTGCCTGGGTCATTATTAATTCTAAATTCAGAATCTCTAACATATAAATTATAACAATCTTTACTCAGTGTACTACATTCAGATCGTAAGTTATGAAAAATAATAAAATCATCATAATTGTTGAACATCTTATACTTTTTATGATATTTTTTCTTTTCTATTATTAGTCGTTTTAACTCCGGGCTAAACCAAATTGGAAATGTACTTGTCTTACATACTTTTTTAGGAACATAAGAATTTATTGCATGATTGACAATATCGTAAAATTTAGACACAGCGTCTTCAATATTCAAAGTCTTTAGTGAATCCCAATCTATTTCCGACAAGAAAAAGTTCATACCAATATAATCACCGTTTTTAAAATCATAATATGACTCTGCGTACTTTAAAGGATCACTGTTATTTATTATATTAACATCAAATGTTACACCATTGTGGTTAAGGGAGTTAGGAAAAATTAAATCAGCAGCATTTACAACACTCAACTCGTTACAATTAGAAAAGATTAAGTCTAAAATTACATTTCTACTATTGGACACAAAATTATTTTGAAAAAGGTTGTAAAAACTATAGCAATTGACCATATGTAAAGCTGGTGAATTTGGTGGATAGTTCAATAAACTAACTCCTAAATTATCGTTTGTCCACGTAACATTCGGAAGATTAAAGTCACCAGAAATAAAGACCTTAGAGTAGTTATTGTTCATTAATATAAAATCAAGGACATTACAATGATCTTCGTATATTTCATGATCAGACCGTGGCAGTATGTACACAGAGCCAAAAATAACTTTCTCTGTTCCAATATTAACTAGTACAAAAATTTGTTCAACTTTAGTATGAGGTATAGATAGAGCAAAACTGTTAAACTTTTTCTTAACGGCTATAAGGACACCGCCACCTCTTCCCTTATCTTTAAAATGATCAAAATTATCACGATCTGCTCGAAAGATATTATAATCAGAATCCAAGCCCAATTCTGAATCAGAATAGCTATTTGTCAACCATGTTTCAACAAGTATAATAACATCATAACTCGAACATAATACACTTAGACTAAAATCTATCAACTTCGTACGCATGCCTCCCACATTATGAAAATAAACAGATAGCTTTGAATGATTTAAATTAGAATAATCCCTACAGATTAGTTTTTTTCCTTAATAGGTAAAATTTTAGGAATTCCATGTACATACTTGATAGTCAGATTTGTTTCACCAGCACTTTTTTTTATTTCCAGTTCCTTCCTAAGTTCATTTAAATAATTTCGCTGACTGATAGTAAGATCGGAGCTAACTCTAATATTTGAAGGTAATTGACTTCGGTTTTTTAGTACACGAATAACACTAGCAGAACTGTCCAGAATTGCTTTAATTGGTCGAGGCCTATTTCCTTGCTTTCCAACACGAAACAACTTTTTTATGGATACTTCAGTAAAACCTGAAAGTAATTCTTCAACTGTTTTTAAATCTTCGGCAGATTCGTGAACATTGAACAACATAAGGTTATTTTCACGTTTACGACGTTCACTATATTCACTTATAAACGATTCATAATGATTACCAGTGTCAGTTGATTTCACATGATCAGAATTTGAAACAGTTAATTTGGAACTTTGAGTTACTTTATCAGCTTCGTAAATCTCCATTCTTAGTATCCTTTGCTCTAAAGTTGTGATTTTGCAATTAAGGCTTGATGAGAAATTTTGGAGTTCTAATTCCAGATCATTAACTTTTTTTATAAGGGCAGGTATGTTTAAAGCATCCCTACATGAAGGGCAAAAGAAAGGCATTATTCTATTAGACATAACTACAACTCTTACTTCAGAAGCTGATAAGCCAGAGCAAGATTTACAAATTACTCTTTTGCATAAATCACATGGGCATCCAAACATCTCATTTTTGACTTCTTTATAATTACATGAAGTCTGACACTTATAACATATTCCAGCCATTTTTAAGTTTTAACAATTAGATCCTTTGTTGAATTCAAAGAACACTCCACCACTGGTCACCAAAACACATTAACTTTTTAAGTGGAAAAAGTCTCTTTTTATCAACAACTAATTACATTTTGGTGTTAAATGCAATTTTACAACTAAACCATTAACTTTATTATTGTAACTTTATAATTTTCAATTAGATAAATCCTTAAGGATTATTTTGATGCAAAACTTCGATATTTTTTCTAATTTAAAACCACTTAAAAATTGATAAATTCTAAGAGCACATTTACTGTGTATCTAAACTGGTATAACGTTTTTGTTAACTGTGGTATACGTGGTTTCTTTTTTCGGCTATAGAAAATAGTCTAGTGTATTTGGAATTTTTCTAACAGTTGTAAATTGTGAGATACAAGGTTTTCAAACTAAAACCACCAAAATGTCATTTTCGAAAAAAAATGAGATACGAGGCTTTCACACTAAGCCATCGATATATCTATCTAAAGGCATGTTACTACCGTAGGATGTTCTGTGAAAGGCCGTGTTAAAGGTAACATTGTAGCGTAAACCTAGATATGGAACATTAAATCTTATACTATCCAACAAACTGGGACAATCAATAAGTCTATTAATGATTTTGAAAACAAAGACATGTCCCGAAATATCATGCCCAACACTAAGGGGAGCTAATGAGAAATGTTGCTCAATCCCAGTGTAATCATGGTTCTCAATATAAGTCTGAGTTTTATAAGCACAGTATTTTAGGAACTTATGTTTTCAACTTTTTTTTCGACTTTTTCAATAGTGTCAATATGAATTTGAGGTTCGGAGACCAAACTACCGAACAATATTCTAATATAGATCTGACTAGACAACAATAGATTAACCTAACAGCATCAATAGAGAAGTATTTAGAGTTTCTTTTAACAAATCCAAGTAATTTAGAAGCTTTTACGGATAATGAATTGATATGCTCGACAAATGAGAGCTTTTCATCCATGATAACACCTAGATCTCTAATAGACGAGACATATCTAAGAGGTTTACTGTCTATGTGATAAGCAGTATCAAAAACTTATGGGAAAAACTAATATAACAACACTTCTCAACACATAACTGAAGATTATAGCAAATGCACCAATCAAAGAAGCGATCCATATCAGCCTGTAAAAGTTTCTGATCCTCAATATCATTCACAACTCGCCAAAATTTTACATCATCAGCCAAAATTAAACATTTACTATATAAGAAGCAATTAACGATATCATTGTGTGACACGGTGACAGGAAAATACAGCATGTTTTATATGTTTGTTCATGGGTATTCTTTCATTTTTCCTACTGTATGTCTATGGTCCATGTATAATATAACATATATGTGTAATAATAAGGAAAAATAACATACTTATTACTGTCATCAAAACAGTTTAATACAGTATAATACAGTGTAATATAATAACAGTGTAATAGTAATATTAAAACGATACAATGCAAAACACAATATATACAATAGCAATCTCGCTACTCGGAATCAACCTATCTACACATTCAGACTCGGAGCCATCGCATTTCAACCCAATGCGATAACATTAAACAGCGACACACAGTCACCTGTCCATCGTCACTACTGCTACTGCGGTAACGATTCCGATGGAACGCCACGTCAATACTGAGGTGCCTACCTAGGCAAAGTACCGGCTCAACCCACCGCATCTCTGCCATTGAGCTATTCCTAATTCAACACGTCAGGAATAACTGATTTTACCATTCTCCTCCTCGTATGTAGAGGGGATGCGCCAACATGGATACTCCTTCGGTCATCTACGGCAGGGGTCACCAATTATTGTCCCTGTTGGTCCATTTCGCAAACCTATGACACTTGCGGGGTCCGGATTTAATGCTACCTGTGTCTGGTTGTGCTGATTCGGTTTATTTGCGGATTCTTGTTAAAAATAAACAGAAATTGTTGAACAATTTTTTTTAACAAATTCAGAACATCACCTTTTTCTCCCCGAAAATATGTTTTTAGCAGTTTTTTGGTCATCTTAAAAAAAAGATCTTCTGTCAAAAAAGTTGATGAACTTCGAGTTTTAAGCGATTTAAAATCTGAAAAATGCGAAAATTTTCGAAGCTTGAAAACTCACGTGTAAATTATTATTTTTAAGGTCTTCAAGTACCTGAATTAAAGTTTAAACATTCAATTTCAAGATTCTGATGAGTAATCGGGGCTTATTTCAATTTAGACTGTTGCTTTTAATTGTTAATTATGCGCCTCCACTCAACCCTTAAGACGCGCGTCGCACTATATGATTGTCGTATTTAATTAGCACATTGCATTAGCATATTTTCGCATTTTTCAGATTTTAAATCGCTTATAACTTGAAAACTATCAGCATTTGAGAAAAATAACAAGAGACCTTTTTAGTTTACAATTACCCAAAAAAACTAAAAATACATTTTTTGGAACAAAAAGGTAATTTTGAATTTGTTTAAAAAAATTGTTTCCTGTGTAAAAAAATGTACAACCTGTCTGAAGTTTGGAATGAATTTAGTGCAACTGATTCTCAATAGGGAGTTGAGATATTCATCTGTTAGCTGAGATGTGTACAGATTTTTAACAAAGTTCATTATTGAAAAAGCTGCTTCGCACACATAAGTTGAGCCAAACATGGCACACAATTTCATGGCCAAACATTTTCAAAAATGCAAAAAACTATATTTTGAATTTAATCGCGGTCCGCACAAAACTAGCTTACGGTCCGGAAGCGGACCGCGGTCCGCCAATTGGTGACCCCCTGATCTATGGTCTACCGGCCGATAGCCAGCTGTGGGCTTCATATCATTACACCCACTTATCTTTGGAAAAAAAAAATGTAGCATACATTTTATTGTGCCGTGTATACTACACGGCTTGGACTCATCAACGGTGTGGTCTTCGTCGGTTCTTCGTTACTTAGTAAACTGGTCCTGGATGGCTGTCAAGAAAATGCTTCCCTCTGTAGATCTTGGGCGTGGCCCCCTCAAATCCATTGGGACAGTGTGCTAAGGCTTTTCTACAGCAAATGGTCACATTCTTCCTGCTGGCTGCATCTGCGACGGTTTACTCTTAAGGCATATTCTTTTTGTCGGTTTTCTCTTCGCAAATTGGTCTGGGATGATTGTTAAGAAGATGCTTCCCTCGGTAGATCTTGGGCGTTGTCCCCTCAAATCTATTGGGACAGTGTGCCAAGGCTTTTCTACAGCAGATGGTAACATTCTTCTTGCTAGCTCCATCTTTGACGGTTAAAGGTATTTTCTTTTACGTCGTGGTCCCATCAACAGTGTCGTATTTTTCGGTGAATCGAGAATTGGTCTCGGATGACTGGCTAGAAGGTGCTTCCTTCTGTAGATCTTGGGCGTGATCCCCTCAATTCGATTGGGACAGTGTGAAAAGGCTTTTCTACAGCAGATGGTCGCGTCCTTTCTGCTCGTTTACTTTCGGTTTGGTTCATATTCGGTTCATTAAGAATCTAAAAACAAAGAAACCCAATCATCTTTGAACGGGTTTTATATTATATCCACGACGTGGACCTGTTACAAGTCTGTGTCTTTGCCTGTTGTCAATGTGTGACGTTTACTTGTATGATGACTTATTTTTGCTCGGGTGCCAATTTGTAACAGGTAGTTACAAATTGGTAGATTTGATTTTGCTCGGGCGCCATTTTGTAACGGGTAGCTCTTTCAGGACGACACACTCAGTAAAACATAGGTTAAAAAGAAAGTAAATATATTTCAGATACTTATCTACAGTTCAAAATAAATAAAATAAAATATATTTCTATCTTCTGCAAAGGAAATTTTTTTTTTATTTGAAACTTGCAAATTTACAATCTACTCTATACAAAGGAGTATTGAGTAAAACTGATAAATTATGTAATGTTTTATAGGTGTTGCCGGCCAGTGCCGGTTCACCTTATTCACCACTGTATTCACTAACACGAGTGTTACTCACACAAGTCTTCTGGCCACTGTCTCTTGAGTCTCCGAACTGGTAATGGATGATTGGTAAGCGTGGAAATCAGGTCGTTGTTGTGATTGATACTTCTTTTTCTATGCTTGGTCGCATGCAGTCCTATTATGATCTTTATGAATGGTATTTTTAAGTCCTCATGTAATGTTTGGTTTGAAATACAGGGTGAGTCATGAGAAACTGTACATACTCCTACCTTGTATAGAGGCTCCTATGGGGAATAACACATGACCATTAAAAAGTGTCTGCTCCAATTGTTTTTTAATATACAGGGAGAGTTTCGCATTTTGACAGAAATTTGTATTCGTCATAATTTTTGAACTGTCAGATCGATATGTCTCTTGTTTTGGTCAATCGTTACACTATTACCACCTAATCAACTGATTTATTCAAACTAGAAAAAAATCAACTAGGAATGAAGTAAACACTTCTGTTGTATGTAGGCATATATGAATTTATTAAAAAATCCTTAAAATTTATCCACGAATGAGTGGAAGTACAAAACGTTTTCGGTCAGACTGACCATCATCACTGTAAACCTGGAAATAAGTAAACCACTAAGATTAAAAAGCAAAAGGGTGAAATTTTGACAGTTGAAAATTTTTTAAGAAAATGTGGTTACTTATGTCCAGTGTACAAGTAATTGTAACTAGCCACTTCAATAGGTATAAAAACCTCTAAAATACATTATTGTTACATTCTATATTAAAAAGTGGTCGACATTAAGTCGATGTCTTAAGATTTAAAGATCACATGTGAATGTATTTCGAGCAAGGATGAAATACATTCACATATGATCTTTAAATCTTAAGACATCGACTTAATGTCGACCACTTTTTAATATAGAATGTAACAATAATGTATTTTAGAGGTTTTTATACCTATTGAAGTGGCTATTTACAATTACTTGTACACTGGACGTAAGTAACCACATTTTCTTAAAAATTTTTCAACTGTCAAAATTTCACCCTTTTGCTTTTTAATCTTAGTGGTTTACTTATTTCCAGGTTTACATGATGATGGTCAGTCTGACCGAAAATGTTTTGAACTTCCACTCCTTCGTGGATAAATTTTAAGGATTTTTTAATAAATTCATATATGCCTACATCCTACATACAACAGAAGTGTTTACTTCATTCCTCGTTGTTATATTGAAGGTATACAGCCAACTACAGAGTTTACCCCCTTTTTAAAGTTTTAGAAAAAAATCAGGTGCAGCTTTAAAAAATTAGTTCGTTTGGGTCTTAGAAAAAATTTCACCCTGTATACGCTTTTTGAAAACTCTAATATGAATTTTACAAACTAGGCAAATAGGCAATTAAAATGGCATATTTATTTTTTTCCGCACACGATTACTTAATTTTTTATAAAAAAAATCAAATTTGACTATGAATTAAAAGTTTGGTAAAGTGAACCATAGATTTAAAAAAATTAACTTTTATTACAAAAATTAATTTTTTTTAACAAATATTTAATTTATGTTACCACCCAATCAACTGATTTATTCGAACTAGAAAAATCAGGCCCGGATTTAAAAAATTAGTTCGTTTTGGTCTAGCTAAAATTTCACCCTGTATACGCTTTTTGAAAATTCTAATATGAATTTTACAAATTAGACAAATAGGCAATTAAAATGGCAAATTTATTTTTTTCTCCACACGATTACATACTTAATTTTTTATTAAAAAATCAAATTTGTCAAAATCGGAATTTTAACCTAAAAATAAAAAAAATTAAATCACGGTTTAACTCACTACAACTCTGTTCCATTAAAATTTTTTTTCTGAAATTTTTACATCACATTATTCTTACCATTGTGAAGACTATGAAAATTGTTGTAGACTTTCAGTCTTCTTCTCGTAAAAGTTACGAATTTTTAAAAATAAAAGGTGCAGATTCGTGAATTGCAAAGTTAAATCGCAAAAATTAAGTGAATAAATTTAAAATTTATCAATTTGATTACGTCTATGTTAAACTATAGAATCCAAAGAGAAGTGTTATGGGGAGTTTTAGATCTAGACGTGTTATAGAAAAAAATAAATGGTGAAACATATAATTTTAAGAAAAACGTTCTTTTTGTAAATTAATTTTTGTAAAAAAGTTAATTTTTTTTAAATGTATGCAAATACTTTGCCAAACTTTTTATGCATAGTCAAATTTGATTTAATAAAAAATTAAGTAATCGTGTGGGAAAAAAATAAATATGTCATTTTAATTGCCTATAATGAATCTAATTTATAAAATTCATATTATAGTTTTCAAAAAGCGTATACAGGGTGAAATTTGTTCTAAGACCCAAACGAACTAATTTTTTAAATCCGGGCCTGATTTTTTTTTAGTTTGAATAAATCAGTTGATTGAGTGGTAACATAAATTAAATATTTGTTAAAAACAATTAATTTTTGTGATAAAATGTGTTAATTTTTTTAAATCTATGGTTCACTTTACTAAACTTTTAATTCATAGTCAAATTTGATTTTTTTTTTATAAAAAATTAAGTAATCGTGTGCGGAAAAAAATAAATATGCCATTTTAATTGCCTATTTGTCTAATTTGAAAAATTCATATTAGAGTTTTCAAAATGCGTATACAGGGTGAAATTTTTTAAGACCCAAACGAAATAATTTTTTAAAGCCGGACGGCCGGACCTACAACTCTGTTCCATTTTAATATTTTTTTTCTGAAATTTTTACAGTACATATTTTTTACCATTGTGAAGACTATGAAAATTGTTGTAGACTTTCAGTCTTCTTCTCGTAAAAGTTATGAATTTTTAAAAATAAAAGGTGCAGATTCGTGAATTTCAAAGTTAAATCGCAAAAATTAAGTGAAAAAAATTAAAATTTATCTATTTGATTACGTCTATGTTAAACTATAGAATCCAAAGAGAAGTGTTATGGGGAGTTTTAGATCTAGACGTGTTATAGAAAAAAATAAATGGTGAAACTTTTAATTTTAAGAAAAACGTTGTTTTTGTAAATTAATTTTTGTAAAAAAAGTTAATTTTTGTAAAAAAAGTTAATTTTTTTAAATCTATGCAAAAACTTTGCCAAACTTTTTATACATAGTCAAATTTGATTTTTTAATAAAAAATTAAGTAATCATGTGGGAAAAAAATAAATGCCATTTTAATTGCCTATAATTTGTCTAATTTGTAAAATTCATATTAGAGTTTTCAAAAAGCGTATACAGGGTGAAATTTTTTCTAAGACCCAAACGAACTAATTTTTTAAATCCGGGCCTGATTTTTTTTAGTTTGAATAAATCAGTTGATTGGGTGGTAACATAAATTAAATATTTGTTAAAAAAAATTAATTTTTGTAATAAAATGTGTTAATTTTTTTAAATCACTTGACCAAACTTTTAATTATTCATAGTCAAATTTGATTTTTTTTTATAAAAAATTAAGTAATCCTGTGGGAAAAAAATAAATATGCCATTTTAATTGCCTATTTGTCTAATTTGTAAAATTCATACTAGAGTTTTCAAAAAGCGTATACAGGGTGAAATTTTTCTGAGACCAAAACGAACTAATTTTTTAAATCCGGGCCTGATTTTTTTCTAGTTTGAATAAATCAGTCGATTGGGTGGTAACAAATTAAATATTTGTTCAAAAAAAAAATAATTTTTGTAATAAAAGTTAATTTTTTTAAATCTATGGTTCACTTACCCAACTTTTAATTCATAGTCAAATTTTATTTTTTTTTATAAAAAATTAAGTAATCGTGTGCGGAAAAAAATAAATATGCCATTTTAATTGCCTAGTTGTCTAATTTGTAAAATTCATTAGAGTTTTCAAAAAGCGTATACAGGGTGAAATTTTTTCTAAGACCCAAACGAAATAATTTTTTAAAGGCGGACCTGATTTTTTTCTAGTTTGAATAAATCAGTTGATTAGGTGGTAATAGTGTAACGATTGACCAAAATAAGAGACACATCGATCTGACCGTTAAAAAATTATGACGAATACAAATTTCTGTCAAAATGCGAAACTCGCCCTGTATATTATTAAACAATGGGAGCAGACACTTTTTAATGGGCATTTGTTATTCCCACAGGGGCCTCTATAAGAGGTACGAGTATGTACAGTTCCTCATAACTCACCCTGTATACCAGGGTGCATTTGCAATGATTCTTAAAGTTTTTTATTGGTATGTCTGCAGAATTTTGGTGTTTGATGGTTTCGTACATCCCCATAGTTCAATCCCGTAGGTCCATATAGGTTTTACTATTATTTTGTATATTACCAGTTTGTTTTCTGTGGATAATTGTGATCTTCTACCAAGAAACCAATTCATTTGTCCAGGGCCGCGTTTAGGTCAATTGACGCCCTAGGAATTCTGTAGTAGCCGCCTTTCAAACATGTACCTACCTACCATTTTTGCGAAAAAAAAATTGCAGAAATTTTTATTTAAATAAGAATACACTAAAAATAGATTTAAACTACGATGTTTATATACCTATAACAGAAAAAATCGTCACTCCAGTTCGATCACATCAGAAAATTCTTTTCAAAAAAAGACTTTTCAAAAAAAAATTTTTTTCTTAACAAAATCGACAAATTGTTAACACGTTCTTGCATCATACTTGATGGGAAATTATTTTTAATTCTTGACATTTTCGAAAATGACCTTTCAGCGGACACGTTGGCAACTGGGATGCACAATAAATGAAGGTTTTCACCTCCGATTTCGTTGAAACTCCGTCGATTTTCATTAAAATTGGTGAGTAGTTAGAGGATAGCTCAAGGAACAAAGGCGACATGATGCCAACTTGCGCTTTTACCGTGGCCGTGGTGGTGGATGCCACCCCGTCTCAGGGCTGAAAATTATTATTTTTTAAATAATACCATAAATCAATAGAGAGACAGATTCTAAGCCAAATTTGTTATAAAGTTATTAATATAAATCAATACTTTTTGAGTTATTAAAGATCAATGATTTTATATTTTCGTACAAAAATGCATGTATTAAAGCTGTTTTTCACGTATAACTCAAAAACTATAAGCTTTTACAAAAAAGTTATTATTACCAGAATTAAAGATAATAAAAATCTAAATACACTCCTCACTTAAAGAACTAAACTAATGTTAATTCAAAGTGAGTTATGGGTAATTGAATGTATATTTTTTCGACGAGTGCGCAAATCTAAGTATTCAAGTTTAAATAACGGGAAAACGATGCATTTTATAAAATATACCTGTAAAATATATTGATTTCAACAATTTTCACCGATTTAGAATTCATATTTTTGAAAAAAAGATTTAATTTAAAAAAAATCAGAATTTTTAAAATTATCGTAATTTTCATTTTCTTTTGATACGAGTAATAACTCCAAAAATACTCAATATACGTAAAAAGTGATATATGTATAACCAAATTTTAGTTTTTTCTGTATCAAATATTTTACCTTTTTACTATTTCTGTAGGGTAAAAAATAACCGAGATAGAAACGTTTAAAGCTTAAATTTTGCTGCGAGAACCATGTAACGGGGGCGATTCAGCCTTTTATTTTAAAAAAATTAAGGGGTTTAAAAGATTAAATTCAAAGTGGTTTAGTAGCCATTAAAATTAACTTTCAAATGGTTTTCAGGCAAACCTGATATCGTAAAAATTAACGGAGGTATTTAAAAAAAAAAACAATAACTTTTTTGGAAATTTTTTTAAAAGATAGACTTTGACCATAAATTTTAATGCTGTCAACTTGTTCGGGGGCTAATTGTATAGATATTTCTAAGTACTTTGACAAATGTTTAATAAGGTTATGTTATAAAATGCATCATTTTCCCGTTATTTAGGTACTTAGATTTGGGTACTCGCCGAAAAAAAATGTACATTCAATTACCTATTATTTAGTTAACATTCAAAGGTTTTTCCAGTAAAGAGTTTATTTAATTTTTTATTAGCTTCAATTTTGGTAATAATAATTTTTTGGTAAAATCTTATAGTTTATGAGTTATTTATGAAAAATCGGTTAAAAACATGCATTTTTCTCACGAAAAATTAAAATCTTTGATCTTTAATAACTCAAAAAGTTTTGATTTATTTTAATAACTTTATGTAATAAATTTTGCTTAGAATTTGTCCCTCTATCTAACTTTGGGGATATTTTTAATAAAATAATTTTCACCCCCGAGAAGGGGTGGCATCC
The DNA here is from genome assembly GCF_917563875.1 of Diabrotica virgifera virgifera. NCBI lineage: Eukaryota > Metazoa > Arthropoda > Insecta > Coleoptera > Chrysomelidae > Diabrotica > Diabrotica virgifera. Next base: position 89,343,755 of record NC_065447.1, on the reverse strand, counting down.
ACTCCCAGGGTAAAAGCGCAAGTTGGAACCATATCACCTTTGTTCCTTGAGATATCCTCTAACTACTCACCAATTTTCATGCAAATCGATGGAGGTTCAACGAAATCGGAGGTAATAGCTCATATCCACATTCAGTGACTGCACTAACTTTTCTTATGTCAATTGGTGATTTTATTGTAATATGCAAATGACCCTTTAAGTCTTAAGTGAATGCATTCATGTATGAATGCTGTATCTTGGTCGTCTTTATTTTGTATCAGATTTTCAGGTTCTTTAATAATTTCTTCATTGCTTAATTTTTGCAAATCTGTTAATAACACGAAAACGTTGATAAGTCGATAAGATTCCAGACGTCTATTCAGGTGTCTTATCAGAGTATCGATTATAATATAGAATATGTGGATTTTCATCTCATAACTAGCTGAAATGTTTAGTTCACCATCGGCCTCCTCGTGAAATTGAATTTTTCTTTTTCTCTTTCTTATTTCTTTATGTTTTGTTAGGGCACAATTTTTTGGCTTCCTTGCGGTAAAGTAATTTCAAAGAGCTTCATACTCTTTAATGACAGAACCCAGATCCATAATAGATCTGGATCCCGCGTATGAAAAAAAAGTTGATTAATAGCAAGCTGAAAATTTGTTAATAGCTTAAGGGTGTCTAGTCTGACAAACTTTGATATAAGGGAACACTGGAACAGGGGAAGTTTTAATTGTGAAACAGGTTAAAAATTTGGAACGGTCAGACCACGAAAACGTCACGTGTATTTTGTCCGACAGAACTTCCAATTGATTTGTTACCCTTTCATTAAACTCTCATGCAAAAATCAGACTGCTATTTATCACCTGTCATAATTCCTGGCATTTGACATGTTCTACGTGTTCCTCTCATTATCATGCCCATTTGGTGATGAATAGTAGCCTGATTTTTGCATGAGAGTTTAATGAAAGGGTAACAAATCAATTGGAAGTTCTGTCGGACAAAATACATGTGACGTTTTCGGGGTCTGACCGTTCCAAATTTTTAAACTGTTCCACAATTAAAACTTTCCCTGTTACAGTGTTCCCATATATCAAAGTTTGTCCGACTAGACACCCTTAAGCTATTAACAAATTTTCAGTTTGCTATTAATCAACTTTTTTTTTCATACGCGGGATCCAGACCTATAATTTTTATATACAAATATTTCTTGTACAGTATTCTTGCCGCACTCTCATAATGTGCCGCCCTAGGCAACTGCCTATATTGCCTAATGGATAAAGCTGCCCTGCATTTGTCTGGTTTTTAATTGGAGTTGTTTTTTAGTTTTAATATGCGCTTTCCATGTTAGTTTCTGATCAAGATGAATACCTAAATCTTTGACTTCTGTCTTCATTGGGATAACTTGGTGGTTTATTGTAACATGTAGACAATTTGTAAATGTTATGTGAGCCAACTTTTCGTGGTTTACTTTGATTTTACATTTTTGGAGCCAGTTTTGTAATCGATCTAAATGTTTGTAGCTTGTTAGAGGCCACTACTGGATCATGGTCAAGCGCAATTATTGCTGTATCATCGGCAAACCTGGCGATAGTTGTTTTGTTAGTAGTTGGTATATCAGCAGTGTATAATAAGTACAAAAATGGTCCCAAAAACACTGCCTTGGGGTACTCCTGCCTTTATGATCAGGTAGCTTCTGTTATCTTTTTCCATTTTGACATCGAAATATCTGTTGGAAAGTTAGAAGTAAGTAAATCTGACTCGGCATGTTTGTTTTTAGTTTGTATAACAGCCCTTGGTGCCAAACCTTATCAAAGGCTTGCTGAATATCTAGAAATGCTGCAGTGCAAATGTTCTTGTTTTCCAAACCGTCTCTGATTAAATTTACTATCCTATGGCATTGCTGAGTTGTGGTGTGTTTTTCCCTAAAGCCAAATTGATGATTTGGTATTAAATTATTAATTGAGGTTATACTATTTATTCTACTTTGCAGTAGTCGCTCAAATATTTTAGAAAGTAGCAGCAGGCTTATAGGTCTGTAAGAGGTAGCTTCTGTTGGAGACTTTCCAGGTTTGGCGATCATAATAATTTCAGCAAATTTCCATTGCGTTGGATAGTAGGAAAGATTAAGAATTCGGTTGTACAAAGTAGTGAGAAACACGATAGCTCTTCTTGGTAAATGTTTGAGAATTTCTCCCACTATTAGATCATAACCTGGAGCTTTATGGGAGTTGATTTTCTTTATCTCTTCTATAATTTCTGATGGAGTAATTGATCTAGCAGGTGGTGATAGTTGACAGGGAGCATCTAAATGGCTGTTTATTTTTTCATCTTCGAATAAATCTAGTGGTGCAAACACTTTGTCAAGGTGTTCCACAAAAACTCTTGCTTTTTCCTCATTTGATCTTGCCCATGCATTATCGTTCTGTATTAATGGAAAAGCTGTTACGACGGGTCTTTTTATTTTTGGGTCGCTCTCCACAATGAGTGATCACTGGGAGTCAGGTTTTTGATGAAATATTCAAAAGATGTATTTCTGGATTCTTGAAGTGCTGAATGTTGTCTGTGAGTCAATCTATTGATATTGGTTTTGTCCGCTGGGTTTCTTGTGTGCTGCCAGATTCTGCGTGCCCTACGCTTCTCGGGTACCAGCTCCTTAATATATCTGGGAACGTCATCTCCGTCTTTCTGTTATGATGTACAGGTGTTGCTTTCCAGGCCGCGTTTTGCATCAGATTTGTAAAATCGTGTACTGCTGTCTCAATTTCTTCTTCTGTTTTTAGCCTTACGTTGAGATTTAGGTTGGTGTTTACGATTTCTTGAAATTCTAGCCAGTCAGTTCGTTTAGAACATAGTCTAGGAGGGGAAACTTTTTGCAGAATTTCACTACTCACATTGATGATGATGGGACTATGATCGGAGCTAAGGTCAAAGTGTGATTTAATATCATATTGATGGATTGATATACTTTTGATTATAGCAAAATCTAATAGGTCTGGAATTTTATTTCTATCAGTGGGCCAATAAGTTGGCTCGCCAGTTGACAAATAGTTGAGATTTTTTTGTTGAACTGTTTCCAGAAGATGTTTTCCTTTAGTTGTAATAAGTCTTGAACCCCAGGTAGTGTGTTTTGCATTCCAATCTCCAGCAATTATGTAACGAGAGCCTAGATAATCAAAAAGTTCATTATATTCTTCAGTTGAGAAAATATGTCGAGGGGGACTGAATAGTGAAGATATGGTAATATGCAATGTTGTGCTTTGTATCTTTACTCTTGCACTTTGTATTTTGTTTGTAATATATGGCTGCAGTTCATAATGTTTAATAGAGTTTTTAATAATTACAGCAGATCCTGCATGAGCTCCACCATCGGGATGATTGGCATAATATGTCACATAATTGGGTATTTTAACTACAGTTCCGTCAGTGCTGTGACTTTCAGAAATCAAAAGTATAGCAATCTTGTGCATTTTGAGAAAAATAATAATCTCCTGTATATGATTTGAAAGTCCGTTTAAGTTCCAAGCTGCTATGATAAATGTATGAGCCATTAGTATGCAATCTTGTTTATAACAGGTGTGAGCATTGTTAAGATCATGCTGTTCTGACTAAGTAGCTGATTGAACATGTCTCTGAATTGGTTAAGGAAGCTGCTCAAGACGTATGTTAAATTTTCGTTCTCATTGTGTGTTGACTGCCTGTTTGGGTTATTTTGTAATATAGTAGAATAAGTCGGCTTTATGTTCGGATGATGATTTTGGAATGTAGTACAATATCAGTGGTATTTGGTGTACTGTTTCTTGATTTTGTTGGTGGATTTGAGGTGGACCCCTATTGTTGGTTTTTTTGTTAATTAAATCTCGGTACACAGAACAGCCCTTAAAATTGGCCGAATCACCTTACATAAAGCACATGTGGCGGGAGTGTTACGTCCACGCCCACATCTTACACAGTTGAATGGTTTTGTGCAGTATGTTTTTGAATGTCCGTACCTCTGGCATCTCATACACTGAACTATTCCATTCTTCGGTCTAGGAGTCTGGGAGGCCGTAATTCTTGTGTAGTGTAAATATTGTATATCAAGTATTTCCTTATTGTTAGTTTGAGGCTCCAAGTCTACAAAGAATAAGGGTAGAGGTGCTTTACTTACTCTGTGTGTGACGTTGACTATATTTTTAACTTTGTGTCTCTTGGATTGTAATTCATGTTGTATATCATTAACTTTTACAGAATGATGGAGTCCTCTAATAACTACTCGGTAGGCACGTTACTCTTTTAGTTGATAGGTGTGGTGAACTATTCCTTCTTCTCGCAAATATTTTACTAGTTTTCTGTAGATGTCTACTGTTTTGGGATATATTTTGACAGTGTTTTCGGTTAATGTTCGAGTGAGGAATTCTTCCGCCAAAACGTTTGACAAGTTGGTTAACATAGCAGCATAATCAGTACTTAACACCGTAAATGTATATAGGAGGAGGTCTGGATTGTATTGCTGTATTATGATTTTCAGATGTACTTTTGTTTGTATCCTCATTTGTGTCATCAAGCATAACATCTTGCCAGGGATGTTTGTCTGTTTCTGGGTTTAGATTTTGTGTTTTATCATCGCTGCTACTCATTGAATAATAGGAGTAATTACTGCAATCCAAATTATCCATGTGGTGTGTTGACGCCGAAGGTACTGGTGGAACGTCAGGTGCGATCGGATTCGGCATGCTAGTGTTAGGTTGCAATGATTGGTTTTGAGCAGTATAAAAAATTTGCTGACCATGTGTGTTAAAGTTTGGTATCATATTATAATTAGGCATAGTATTAGTTATAAACATGCTTAGTTGAACCTGTATATTTGTATTGCATTGTGTATTAGGATAAAATTGTACATTACCAGATGTAGGTACGTTTTGATGACCCTGTATATTATTGGGATGACTATACATACTGCGAAGATGTTTTTGTTACTCCTTGGATGTAATTTTAATGATCCATTTTTTGAAATTCACACACATTGACATTTAAGTATTAAAATTATAATATTTACACTTCAACTGTTAATGGCTTTGGTTTCTGTATCGCCAGTTAATAATTACTCGCTGATAATAAACTCGAAACAGATGTTCACTGTTCGAACGCTAGAATTATAATGAAAGGAAAAATAACATTATACTTTATTACTATCATCAAGACATATTATGTCATCATAATAGTAATATTAAAACGATACAATGCACAACACAATATATACAATAGCAATCTCGCTACGCGGAATCAACCTATCTACATATTCAGACTCGGAGCCATTGCATTTCAATCCAATGCGATAACATTAAACACAGATTAAGATTAAACAGCGACACACGGTCAACACAGTTGGTGATGCGCCAACATGGATACTCCTTCGATCATCTACGGTCGACCGGCGCGGCAGATCGCCAACTGTGGGCTTCATATCATTACAATGTCTCTATTTGAATGAATAGTAGCGTTAGGTCGACTTTACACTACACGATGTATCATGTGATTTGTCATATGATTTTTCCCATGACGAGCCGCATAACAATGCTTATGACAAAACGAGCCGTATTAACAATGAAAAATCATATGACAAATCACACAGTGTAAACACGTAAATTTCACTCCATGACCAAATCATATGACAAATCACATGATAAATCATGTAATTTAAAGTCGACTTTAGAATAATAGCATGAATATTATAATATTGCAGACCCTACTAATTTGTTTTTAGGCACTAATATTTATTTGATTGGACTGACTTTATTATTAATACTTATAACTTATTTAATATATTTAATACTTACAAATATGATTTATCTACTCATTAAAATATATCTATATAATCAGCCCTAAACATCCATCCTTGGATATAGGCGTCCTCTTCCTTCTTCCATGCCTCTGTTTCTTGGGCCATTTGCATCCATTTTGACCCAGTGGGTTTCTTCAGGTCATCTGACCATCGCATCTGTGGCCTTCTTCTTTTTCGTTTGTGGTTCCAAGGTCTCCAATGTATAATCGTCTTAGTCCATCTTTCATCCTTCTGCCGTAGGGTGTGTCCGGCGAACTTCCATTTAAGCTTTGCCACTTGGATTGAGACGTCTTTCACTTGGATCTTTCTGTCTTTGCTATTTTGTCTATATTTTTATTTGTAAACGTCCATGTCTGAGAGCTATATATTAGAACAGGGAGTATACATTGATTGAATATTCTTGTTTTTAGATATTGCGGGTATTTTCTGTTCTTTGGAATATAAAACAATTATGCGAATGATGCCCAGGCCAATCTTATTCTTCTCTTTATTTCTTCGGTCTGATTTTCTTTATTTAATCTAGTGATTTGTCCTAGATATACAGGGTAGCGAGAAAGTATGGAAACACGATAATTTCTTGGAAACCGCTAAAACGATTTTTATAGATTTTGGTGGGTAAGGATCTTCTAATGCGGCCGATATTATAGTTGTAATTACATTGTTGTCAAATCTTCCGTTTTTCTGGAAATATAATGAACTTTCTTATTTCAAATAGAACACCCTATATTTCGTTAAGTTATAGCTACATTTATTTAAAAAAAATTAAACAAATGATAAAAATCAATTTTTTCGGCGCAGGTAGACATTATTTTAGGTTCTTTGGATCATTGGGAACAAAAAAGGTCTTTTTATTTTTTCTCGTAAAGTTAATCGTTTCCGAGTTATAAACAATTTAAAACTGAAAAAATTTAAAAAATGACGATTTTCTATGTTCAAAAACACAAGTAAAAAATATTTTTTGAAATCACGAAGTGCCTAAATTCAAATTGAAGCCATATTTTATCAGATACCGATAAGTAATTTGGGCTTATTTCAGTTTAAAAGACTGTTTTTAGTTGTTAACGCAGTCCGATCGTCCGTCCTATCATATGCGCTTTATTAACAATTAAAAAAACAATGTTTTAAATTAAAGCGTGCCAAAAATCTTATAGGTAGCTGAAAGAAGAAGGTTTGCGTTTGAATTTATGTACTTGGTAATTTCAATTAATTATTTTTTCTGCTTGTGTTTAAACCTTGAAAATCGTCATTTTTTAATTTTTTTCAGTTTTAAATTGTTTATAACTCGGAAACCATTAACTTTAGAGAAAAGTTACAAAATACCTTTTTTGTCGCCAGTGATCCAAAGAATCTAAAATAGTGTCTATTTATCCGGGCTGAAAAAATTGATTTTTATAATTTGTTTAAATTTTTTTAGTAAATGTAACAATAACTCCGAAATTATGGCATTTAGGTATAGTAGCATGAAAAATAATCAGTATTTCTTAAGGACTTCAAAACGTAAAAAATATACAGGGTGTAACAAAAATACAGGTCATAAATTTAATCACATATTCTGGGACCAAAAATAGTTCGATTGAACCTAACTTACCTTAGTACAAATGTGTACATAAAAAAAGTTACAGCCCATTGAAGTTACAAAATGAAGATTGATTTTTTCCAATATATCGAAAACTATTAGAGATTTTTTATTGAAAATGGACATGTGGGATTCTTATGGTAGTAGCATCTTAAGAAAAAATTATAGTGAAATTTGGACACCCCATAAAAATTTTATGGGGGTTTTGTTCCTTTAAATCCCCCCAAACTTTTGTGTACGTTCCAATTAAATTATTATTGTAGTACCATTAGTTAAACACTATGTTTTTAAGACTTTTTTGCCTCTTAGTACTTTTTCGAAAAGTCAGTTTGTATCGAGATATTTTGAATATTTGTCAAATCCACCACATATTTGTATATGGTTAAGTACGATTATGGAGACTTGGTAATAATATGAAAATTTATTTATGATTTACATTTTTAGGTATATTTTGAACCGTATTAAAAAAGAAGCCACATCTCGATAAAAAGTGTTTTCTCGAAAAAATACAAAGAGGTAAAAAAGTTTTAAAAACACTGTGTTTAACTAATGGTACCGCAGTAATATTTTAATTGCAACGTACACAAACATTTGGGGGGTTTAAAAGAACAAAACCCCCATACAATTTTTATGTAAACATATTAAAAAATAAGCCTCAACTCGATAAAAACTGCCTTATCGAAAAATTACTAAGAGGCAAAAAAGTTTTAAGAATATTGAATGTAACTAATGGTACCAAAATAATAATTTAATTGAGACGTACACAAAAGTTTGGGGTGGTTTAAGGAAACAAAACCCCCATAAAATTTTTATGGGGTGCACAAATTTCACTATAATTTTTCTTTAAGATGTTCTTGCTATAAGAATGCCACATGCCCATTTTCAATAAAAAATCTCCATTAGTTTCCGATATATTCGAAAAAATCGATTTTCATTTTGTCACTTCAAAGGGCTGTAACTTTCTTTATGTGCATATTTTTACAAAGGTAAGTTAGGTTCATTCGAACTATTTTTGGTCCCAGAATGTGTGATTTAATTTATGGCCTGTATTTTTGTTACACCCTGTATAGGGTGTTCCATTAGAAATAAGAAAGTTCATTAGATTTCCAGAACAACAGAAGATTTGACAACAATGAAAGAGATTTGACAAATTACCGTGTTTCCATACTTTCTCGCTACCCTGTTGATACTCTTTTACTTGTTCTATTCTTGTTTGTGCTACTGTAATTATTAGTTCTTCTCGTTGATTAGTCATGTTTTTTGTTTTACTGTAATTCATCTTCAGTCCTATTAGGCCTGGATCCCGCGTACCAAAAAAAGTTGATTAATAGCAAGTTGAAAATTTGTTAATAGTTTAACGCTGTCTAGTCAGACAAACTTTGATGTATGGGAACACTGGAACAGGGGAAGTTTTAATTGTGGAATAGGTTAAAAATTTGGAACGCCAGACTACGAAAACGTCCCATGTATTTGGTCGGACAGAACTTCCAATTGATTTGTTACCCTTTCATTAAACTCTCATGCAAAAATCAGACGGATATTTATGACCAACTGAGCATTTTAATAAGTCCGACACGTAGAACATCTCAAATGACAGGAATTATGTTTGTGATAAATAGCAGTCTGATTTTTGCATAAGAGTTTAATGAAAGGGCAACAAATCAATTGGAAATTCTGTCCGACAAAATACATGGGACGTTTTCGTAGTCTGACGTTCCAAATTTTTAACTTGTTCTTAATAATAAAAGAGTTATCATAATTTAAATAACTGAAAATAATGTTGGTTATCCATAAAAAAATTCTAATTTTTTTTTAATTAGAAGGATGAAATTGCATATTAAAATATAGTTCTTAATTCCAAACAAATTTTCATTACAACAACTTTCAATATTGTGAAAAATAAAGCTACTTTGGGTATTGAGGGTTGGCTACTTTGAGGGTTATATTTTAAGTTTTAGACCATGCACAACTTTTTTATAAAGAATAACTTTTTTTCATAAAACTAAGAATAAAAAAGTTTCACATATTATGATGCCGTCTTAATTGGACACGCTGTATATTTGTAATTAGGTCGGTATCCCGGTATTAATATACCTAAAAATATATACACACAATAATTGCAACAATTTTACATTTCAAAACCCGATCGCGGCGTTACAGATACAACTCACGCGTCGATAAAATACTCCTCCAAACCTAAAATGTCAATTTATTTGGATAGAGTACTGGAAGAATCTCGAAGGTCAATCGAACAGCGGCCCGTAACGCTGCACTTCCTAAAAAGGTATTGAAACTCGCTTCTGGCGATATCTCGAAAGTTCCATAGACAGGTAGAAATTCGAATTTTGGTAAACCTCGATCTGGCGCATAGTTTAATTAGGGGACTAGCATAACACTATTATGAATTAAGTAAATACTTCTGTTACTTACATACTTACTCCGTGGCGTTACAACCCGTCGTGGGTTTTAGCCGACTCGACAACATGCCTCCACTGTTATCTGTCTTGAGCAACATCCATCCAATTCTCCACGCCCATAGTGTTCAGGTCTCCTGCTATATTATCTCGCAACGGGAGGAGGGCGTCCGCGTGGTCTTCTTCCAGTTGGGCATACTTCTGTTACCTTGCATTTTATTAACCATTAATTAGATGATTTCTTTGTTTTTACATTTATTTCCTCTGCTACTCAATATTTATACTATAGTCAGTTTTATTTTTAGATTATCTCCAAAACAAAATGGAACTTGTACATTCAGCAATTGAACATTCATCTCACGAAGAAAATTATTTGACTCCACTTGCTAAAGGCAAAACACTAAATAAAAATAGGAAAGTGGTGACTGGTGAAAAAGCTTACAAGTGTGAAATTTGTTTTAAGAAATTTTTCCGAAAAGGTTATTTAACTGAACACATGAAAATGCACACTGAAAAAAAAGCTTACAAGTGCGAAATTTGTTTTAGGGAGTTTACTACCGCAAGCCATTTGAAAGTACATTTGAGACTGCACACTGGAGAAAAACCTCACAAGTGTGAAATATGTTTTAAGCGGTTTACTACAGCAAGTCAATCGAAAAGACATTTGAGATTGCATACTGGGGAAAAACCTTACAAGTGCGAAATGTGTTTTAAGCAGTTTAGTGAAGCAAGTAATTTAAAAGCACATTTGAGAGTGCACACTGGAGAAAAACCTCACAAGTGTGAAATTTGTTTTAAGCAGTTTCTTACAGCGAACCACTTGAAAGTACATTTAAGAGTGCATACTGGAGAAAAACCTCACAAGTGTGGAATATGTTTTAAGCATTTTATTACGACAAGTGATTTGAAAAAACATTTGAGAGTGCACACTGGGGAAAAACCTTACAAGTGTGAAATTTGTGTTAAGCAGTTTACCCGAAAGGGTCATTTAACGGAACACATGAATCATTATCATCAGTAACTTGACAACCCTTTTTGGATCCTGGCTTGTTTTAGGATTTTCCGACATTCTGTTCTGTTCCTTGCTTTGTTTTTCCGGTTGAAGTGTTTTCAATTCTTGTTCCATGTATCTAAGTTTGGATCTTCCCTTTGACCTTCTCCCTACTGTTGTCTGCCTCATTATATGTTTTGGTGTTTTAGTCTCCAACATTCGTTCAACTTGGCCCATCCAGCGCAGACATTCGGTCTTTATGGATGTTATGACGTCGGGCTCGTTGTATGCTGCGAATAGTTCATGAACATGACAACATGAATGTTCACACTAAAAATTTTCTATTAGTTAGATAAAAAAATTTCTATTAGTTTAAAAATTAAATTAAACAAGCCAAAGAATCCTGGCTCGAGAATTCCTGTAAAGAAATAGAAGACCTCCAAAAAAAACATGACAATTTCAACCTCCACAAGAAACTTAAATACACCTCCGAAAATGCTCACGTACTTAAAAACGCAGACGGAAAAATTTGTGATCACGAACAACAGTGCAAAGAATGGGAAAGATACATCACTGACCTTTTTGACGATGTTTCTCGAGAAAATGCTCCACATACTACCTGTGGCAACCAGTTAGACAGAGGTCCCAGTATACTGACAAAAACAATAAAGCACCCGGACCAGACCAAATCCCTGCTGATCTACTTACACTTTTTAATGAGGAAAACATTACCTACTTAACCACTTTCTTTAACAAAATTTACATCGAAGGAAAAATACCAGATGATTGGTTGGAGTCATTGTATATAACATTAACAAAGAAAAGCAGGCCAACCAAATGCAGCGATTTTAGACTAATCAGTTTGATGAGTCACGCACTTAAGATATTTTTACGAATTATACAAAACCGAGTATTCCTTCTGTGTGAAAGTAGAATGGGTAATAAGCAAAGTCAGGCAAATATGCAGGCTGAAAAGGAAGATATATGCGCATATATATGCATATTATTTGTATTAAATATGCAATTATATGCATTTATTTATGTCAAATATGCATGTATTATTTGTGTCAAATTTGCATGTATGTACATAATATTTTAAGTATGAAAGTTGCTGTGGTACTATTTTATTTTTCACCAATTCTTTGAAAAAGTATAAGTGGTTCAGAAGAATCTACTGGCTTCAATTAAGCAAATATTTCTGCATAAAACATTGCAGCCTCTAATCAAGTTCTCATCCAGTAACAATAGGTTTTGGTGGAAGAGGAAGATTCGGCAAATGTTCTTTATACAGCTGATACCTTATAGGTGCCTTAAGAAATATTTTGTTTATATTTGAAATAAAATTATTAACAAGAGCAAATTTATTTCTAATTTCTTCTGCGACCCTATTTAAACCATGTGCTAGGCAAGTTGTATGTACTAAACGAGGATAAAAAATTTTCAAATTGCTTCCTACTTTAACCATGTAAGGTGCAGCATCTGAAAGAAAAATAAAAATTTTTCGTTGGGAACAGCTAAAGAAAGAAAAAAAAATTGCTAAACTGTCTTGCAAAAACCTTAAAACTGTTACCTAGTGCGTTGGTTTTATTCAACTTCTTGGAATCAATTGAATGCGATTTACAAGCTTGCCCATTTTTAAGAGACCCGATTAATAAATGTGCGATATAACGTCCAGAAGAATCAATTGTTTCATCCACACATACATAAAAAGAATTGTCTCCTATTGTCTCTAATTTTATGATATTCAGTACCGCAGAATATACCTACAGAATCGACCTCATTTCTTCTTAAGCTTCTTTCACTTGGAATATTCCATTTGCACTATTTTCCAAGAAATATTCGCAAATTTTCCTTTGATAATTTGGACAAAGATATATTTTAGCTTAACAATGCTTCGAACAAATCATGGTTAAATGTCTCTTGCTCACTTTATTTCCGATTAGTTGATTTTAAGCACCTAGATATCGAATCTTGCTTTTTCTCTCCCGATTCTAATTTATTTTTTTTACCGGTGTGTAAAGCAGTTTTGCAATGCTGGATTATTTGGAATTTTTTTTTCGCATGGAATCTGCAAAAAAATTCCTACAGTAAATCTAATAATAAAACACTGAAAACGTTTGTTTTCTATACTTCCACAGAATTTATTATAACTAAGTGACTACAGCTGTTTCGGCAGAGTGCCTTTCTCAAGTGAAGCACTCTGCCGAAACAGCTGTAGTCACTTAGTTATAATAAATTCTGTGGAAGTATAGAAAACAAACGTTTTCAGTGTTTTATTATTAGATAAAATGAACTTCCATCAAGTAACGGTCGAATCCATCAATTATCCTACAGTAAACTAAATAACTTTGAGATCGGGGTTATTTAAAGCATTTTAAATTAAAAATGTATATTTTTTGGTTTTCTGATTATTTTCATGCAATTTAAAATATTCAGGTTTACTTTGTATTTACTTACTGCATGCTGAGCATAATAATTTTCCCATATCAATGGCCAATTCTGGATGCCTTGATCCACACAGAAATATAAGGTACCTACGAAGGTATTTGAACCATGAATAAACAAATAAATTCGCTTTGAAAACCTATTATATGCACTTTATTTTTAAATATACCAGTATATGCAAAATTCAAAAGAAACTACAAAAATATGCAAATGCATATGCACTATTGCATATTTGCCTGACTCTGGTAATAAGCAATTTGGATTTAGAGATGGTCTAGGAACTAGAGAGGCACTATTTTGTATGCGCGTTATTTTACAAAAAAAGCTGTGAATTCCGAAAGAACGTTTATGTTTGTTTCATCAACTTCGAGAAGGCATTCGACCGAGTCCAACACTATATACTTTTCAATTGCCTACAGGCAGCAGGACTTGACCATTACGATATAAGACTGTTAAAATACTTATATTACAATCAAGTAGCATCTATCCAAGTTGGAGATAGTCATAGTGAAAAACTACCCATCAAACGTGGAGTGCGACAAGGTTGTGTTTTGTCACTTAGTCTCTTTAATCTGTACTCTGAAGAAATCTTTAGGGAGGCTTTGGACGACAGACAAGAAGGAGTAAGACTGGGCGGAGAAATAATCAACAATATCAGATATGCTGACGACACAGCCATTCTTGCAGCAAATTTAGAAGATCTCCAGACATTAGTAAATCTAGTCAGAGAAGCAAGTTACCGGAGAGGCCTAAAAATCAATATTTCAAAGACAAAGTGGATGGCAGTTGGAAAGATAAATGTAGATCCAGGCGTGCTTTCTCTTGATGGAGAGAAGATAGAACGGGTAAACCATTTTAAATACCTTGGCAGTTGGTTAAATGTAAATTGCGATTGTGATGAAAAGATATTAACCAGGATTGAAATATCACACGTAATAACCAGTTTTATGTAACCGAAGCCTGTCAAGCCGAAGATTCGCAAAAAGGTCCTAAAATGTTACGTGTGGTCTATATTATTGAATGGTTGTGAGACATGGACGTTAAAAACCACAATTCTAAATAAATTAGAAGCATTCGAATTATGGTGCTATCGACGAATCCTAAAGATATCGTGAGTTTCGCACACTTAGAATGAAAATGTTCTCCAAATGATGAATTCAGAACGTCTGCTCATAAACAGGAGAAAAACAGAATACTTCGATCATATAATTAGAGGGCCTAAATACCATCAACTTCGCCTTATAATACAAGGAAAAGTGGAGGGAAAGAGATGGAGTGGTCGAAAGAAACTTTCATGGTTGCGTAATATTAGATAAGGGTGTGGTTCCACGGTAGAAGCTTGTAAACATGATGACAGCCAACGTCTGAATACGGACACGGCACCTGAAGAAGAAGAAGGTAAAACCACACTTTGAATGTTTTCTACACAGGATTTCCTGGGTAGAATTTACACAATAGGTTTTATGAAGATAGAAATTATTTTGCTACCAGTGGCGTAACAACATTTGGATAAATTTCTGTAAGAAGCAGCAACACAAACACCAGTGATAGCAATAACAAACAGAACTCTCCATGGCCTTCAAAACATCTTTGAAAGAAAAACCTAAAATGTCCATTCAAGCGTAACGTTAAGAAGACCGATTTTGATATGTGGGGCTAAAACATGGAGTTTATTCCAAACCGAGAAGAGACTATTTGGTATCATCATCATCATTCTCTTTGCCTTATCCCTATGCGGGGTCGGCTTCCCTAATTGCATTTCTCCACACAATTCTATCTTGGGTCATATCAATGTTAATTCCCTTTACCAACATGTCCTGCCTTATCGTCTCCCCCCAGGTCTTCTTTGGTCTTTCTCTCCTACTCCTTCCAGGAATCTGCACTTCAGCTATTCTTCGTATTGGGTGATTAACGTCTCGACGTTGAACATGACCAAACCATTTTAACCTATGCTCTCTCATGTTGGCATCAATTGGTGCCACACCTAGACTTCCCCTAATATACTCATTTCTAATTTTATTCTTCTGTCACTCCACTCATCCATCTAAGCATTCTCATTTCCGCCACATGCATTCGTTGTTCCTCTTTCTTTTTCACTGCCCAACATTCAGTTCCGTTCTAAGTTTTTGTCCTACTAAGTTTTAAACCTTTTTCCTCCAGAGCTTGTCTCCACTGTTCCAAGTCTCTTTCACTATTTCCTACTAACACGACATCATCAGCTTACATTAAGCACCATGGAATGTTACCCTGTAGTTTCGCTGTTATCTGGTCCAAAACTAATGAGAATAAATACGGACTAAGCACAGAGCCTTGGTGCAATCCTACTTTCACATGAAATTTATCAGTCTCTCCCACACCTGTCCTAGCACTAGTCGTTACTCCCTCATACATATCCCTCACAATCTTTACATATTCACTAGGGACTCCTTTCTTATTGAGTGCCCACCACAGAATCTCTCGAGGAACTCTATCATATGCTTTCTCAAGATCAATAAATACCATATGAGCGTTTGTTTCTTTACTCCTGTATTTTTCCATCAACTGCCTTATAATGAAAATTGCTTCTGTTGTTGATCTACCCTGCATAAAGCCAAATTGATTCTCGGATATTTCGGTCTCTTCACGTATCCGTCTATCAATTACTCTTTCCCATATTTTCATGGTGTGGCTAAGTAGTTTTATAGCCCTGTAGTTTGTACATTGTTGTATATCTCCCTTGTTTTTGTAAACAGGTACCAGTATACTGCTTCTCCATTCGTCTGGCATTTGTCCAACTTCCATAATTCTATTAAATAGACCTGCTAGCCACCTTGTTCCTGTCTCTCCCAATGCTCTCCATACTTCCCCAGGAACATCATCTGGTCCTACCGCTTTTCCTTTCTTTATTTTTTGAAGCGCTTGAGCCACTTCCTCGTTGGTTATTTTGGTGACCATTGCTGCTACTGTCTCCGTTGACTCTACAGGCTGTCTGTCAAATTCTTCATTTAATAAGCTGTCAAAGTACTTTCTCCATCTCTTTTTGACATCCCTTTCGTGAACTAGTATTTTATTATTTTCATCTCGGATACATCTAATCTGATTAAAATCTTTTGCTCTCTGTTTGGCTATTTTATATATCTTCGTTTCGCCTTCCCTGGTATCAAGTTGATCGTATAGGTTTGAATACGCTTCTGCTTTGGCTTTTGCTACTGCTACTTTCGCTTCCTTTTTCGCCACCATATAGTTTTGAAGATCTGTGTCGGATCTGGTTTCTTGCCACTTTTTATACAATTTTCTCTTCTCTTTTATTTTTCCTTGTACTTCGTTTGACCACCACCAAGTCTCTTTATCCTCAAACTTTTTTCCTGACGTTTTCCCAAGTATTTCAATAGCAGTCTCTCTAATACTACTGGCCATTTTTCTTCAAATTGTATTAGCGCTTCCTTTCATGTTCCAACATATTTTTTCTACTATTCTTCTCCTGAATAGACCTTCTTTCTCATCTTTCAGCAGCCACCACTTGATTTTTTGTGGTCCTCTCCGATATTTTTGTTTAGTTTCGCTTTACATATGTGGGGCTAAAACATGGAGTTTATTCCAAACCGAGAAGAGACTATTTGGTATCTCTGAGAGAAAAATATTTGGAAAGATTTTTGGGTCCATAAATAAAGATGGTGTATGGAATCGAAGATATAAGAAAGTGCACAGGCTATGATGGGCTGGACACATTGCTAGAATGTCAGATAATGGCACACGAAGACGTTCTCAAACCCAGAGAATAGAAGAAGTAGAGAAAGACTATAGAAAATGTATTGATAATGTGGAAGAAGACTTTACGATTCTAAGGGTCAGCAGAAGGAGGAAAGTTGCTAGAAACCGACGGTAGTGAAGAGTTCTTTGTCTAATCCACAAAGGATTATCGAGCAAATTATGATGATCATGGGAAATTGACTTTGTCAAAATTTTATTATGCTTCACTTTGTTTATTAAAGTTATTTTTTACAGTTGTATTCATTTTTGTTCCTGTTTTCTATTATTGTTGGTAATCTTTCCTTGTAAAAAACTTTTATGGTTGGTTTGTATTTTAGGTTGCCTCCAGGAGAAGAACACAATGAAAATGATAAAAATATCTGAACCTTCATCTCTTAAAACAATATGTAGCAGTAGAAACACCAAAGAAACAATATTAACTACAAATATGGAACTTCAGACTGACCAAGGACTCTATATCTGTCATATTTGTTTAAAACAGTTTTCCCGAAAATTTAATTTAAAAAAACATTTGCAAGTGCACACTGGAGAAAAACCTTACAAGTGCGAAATTTGTTTAAAGCAGTTTAGTAGAAACAGTAATTTAAAAGCACATTTGAGATCGCACATTGGCGAAAAACCTTATAAGTGTAAAATTTGTTATAAGGAGTTTGGCAGGGCAGAAATATTGAAACATCATGAAAGAACGCACACTAAAGAAAAACCTTACAAGTGCGAAATTTGTTTAAAGCAGTTTAGTGAAAAAAGTAATTTAAAAGCACATTTGAAAGCGCACACTGGAGAAAAACCTCACGAGTGTGAAATTTGTTCTAAACAGTTTCTTACATCAAATCAATTGAAATTACATTTAAGAGTGCATACTGGAGAAAAACCTCACAAGTGTGAAATATGCTTTAAGCATTTTATTACAACAAGTGATTTGAAAATACATTTGAGAGTGCACACTGGGGAAAAACCTTACAAGTGTGAAATTTGTTTAAGGCAGTTTACACGAAAGGGTCATTTAACTGAACACATGAATGTTCACACTAAAAATAAAGTTTACAAGTGTGAAATTTGTTTTAAGCAGTTTAGTAGTGCAAGTTATTTTAAAGTACATTTGAGAATGCACACTGGAGAAAAACCTCACAAGTGTGAAATTTGTTTTAAGCAGTTTATTACAGCTACTCAACTGAAAGTACATTTAAGCGTGCATACTGAAGAAAAACCGCATAAGTGTGAAATTTGTCTAAAACAGTGTAGTGAATCAGGTTCTTTGAAAAAACATTTGAGAGTGCACACTGGGGAAAAACCTTACAAGTGTGAAATTTGTTTTAAGCACTTTAGTGATGCAAGTAATTTAAAAACACATTTGAGAGTGCACACTGGAGAAAAACCTCACAAGTGTGAAATTTGTTTTAAGCAGTTTATTACAGCTACTCAATTGAAAGTACATTTAAGAGTGCATACTGGAGAAAAACCTCACAAGTGTGAAATATGTTTTAAGCATTTTATTATAAGTGATTTGAAAAAACATTTGCTAGTGCACACTGGGGAAAAACCTTTCAAGTGTGAAATTTGTTTTAACACTATAGCTGCTCAAGCTTTAATGCCTACTGGGCCCTGATTCTAAATCAAATTTCGACCAAAAACAAGTCGCTTTCAATATGGCGACGGTTGAAATGCGATTGTGCGAGCCTTGTGGATTTTAGTTGAACTAACGATGTGACGTCATGAAATAGCGACTATCGAAATTAATAGCGACTTTAAAAAGGGTGTTGATATTGGGTGCATTCAGCAGACGCAATCGCTAACTAATCGATTAGTAATCGATTTGTGATTTACATGCTGAATGTCACAATTTATGTGGCATTCAGCAGAAAATCACTAATCGATTAGTTAGCGATTGTGTCTGCTGAATGCACCCATTATAATTTCGACTGTCGAAATTATTTGACACGGAGATGAATGAATGGCCAAAAGCGAGGTTAGGTTTAGTTTAGATGTGTTTTGTTTATTTCTTGCAAGGAAAACTAAAGCAAAAGGTATTATAATATAGCTGGGTTTAATTGAAATTTGCTTGTTTTGAGGAATTAGATAGAATAATATTAAATTAGAAATATAATAATTGAGAATGTCCACAACATGAATCATCAACTCAATGAAAGATGTAAGGTAATAATCTGGGAAAATTAGTAAAAAACAAGGAAAATTAATTACCAGCTATTTTATTGCTGGACATGCTGAAATCAAATCTTAAGATTTCCTGTATTAGTAATATAGCTGTGCAAAGTCCACAGAAAGTGTGCTATTTTGTTTATAAACAAATTAGCGCTCCGAAATCTTTTTTTATTATTGCTCTATAACTCCGAAAATTTTAACTTTAAACCAAAACACACATAAAAATTGACAGTAATTTAATTCTGCACATTGATAATTTATTCCAATTTCCTTCGACGGAAATTTTCCTCGGAAATTTCGGGTTTTCCAAACAAAATCTTTAGTTTTCAAAATTTGAGGGAAGTAATTATTTATCAATAATTAAATAATTTGGTGACAGTGACATAAATCTTTTTTGTTATGAGTGTCTTGAAGATATGAAAATTTGTATGTACCGGGTGTCCCAATAAGAATGGCTCTCGGCCATATCTCAGGAACCGTTTATAGTAGAGCTTTGAAATAAAAAATTTTATAACAAAAGTTGCCTCAGGAAAAGCCTGGAAATTATTTTCATAATTGTGGGACCACCGCTAGAGGGCGTAATTGAATATCAAAAATTTAAAAATATAAATTTTACAAAATTTTCCTAATGAAGTGGCATTGGATTTGACAAGTTTAGGTCTACCTTTGGAAATAAGAGGTGGGAGTGAGTGGGAAGCTTGTTATGAAAAACTGGCTGTGAGTCCGGTTCTGCTTAATCAAATTTTGCAAACTTGGTCTTGTTGAAGACAGATCTTTTTCGTCAATGTAAAAGTTATGATTTCGAACCAACTTACTGAGTAATATGCCAGCTAGAAGGCGTTATTTAATTTTTTTCAGAAATCTAGTGTTCCTTGGAAAATATTAAATACAAACATGCATTTTTAATACCATATTACAAAATTAGCAACAGAATAGCGAAAACCGCATGTTAATACCTTTTTTCTATCTCGAGATATCTTACAAAACGTGTAAATTTAAAAACATAACTGTTACTGTCACCGGTAAACGAAATTCATTAAAAGTAGTGTGCTATGGAAACAACAAAGAAACATTTTCCAGCTGTCAACGTATATTAGGTCTTTTCAACGCTTCTCATTTGTTTCGAGCCTCGTTCATATCTCGTATATTAATTTTATACACGGATTATACGGCATATGACAGAGGCTCGAAACAAATGAGAAGCGTTGAAAAGCCCTATTATAAAGAAATAAAAACAACTATTTAGTGATGACATAAACGTTCAAATTTTTGCCCATCATTTTCGTTGCAAACATTTACTCTTTCAAGAGTAGATTGAACAGCAGTCTCAATTTCTGCTCTCGATATACTTTGAATGGCGTTTAATATTCTCTGGATAATGTATTCTAGAGTAGTGTATGATGGGCAACAATTTGAATATTTAGGTCGTCACTAAGTAGTTCTTTTTGTTCTGTGTTATATTTAATTTTAATAGTATTGTTTCTCTTTATATTGTTGTTTTAATTAATTATATTTTTATACGTTGACATCTGGAAAATGTTATTTTGTTTTTTTCCACAGCACACTACTTTTCATTAACTTAGTTTACCGCTGATAGTAACAGTTATGTATAAAATTTACACGTTTCTCGAGATATCTTGAGATCGAAAAAAGGTATCGACATGCGGTTTTCGCTATTCTATTGCTAATTTAATCTAATTTTATAAAGTATGATTAAAAATGCATACTTGTATTTAATATTTTCTAAAGAAAACTAGATTTCTGAAAAAAAATTTAATAACGCCTCCCAGCTGGCTTATTACTTATTAGGATGGTTCAAAATTATCACGCTTACATTGAAGAAAAATATCTGTCTTCAACAAGACCCAGTTTTCAAAATTTGATTTAGCAGAACCGGACTTACAGCCGGTTTTTCATAACAAGGTTCCCACTCACCCCCACCTCTTATTTGCAAAGGTAGAGTTAAACTTGTTAAATTAAATATGCGCAGAATTTGATGAATAATACAATAATCGGATTTCCAGTACCCCTTCGCATTAGGAAAATTTTGTAAAATTTAGATTTTTTTATTTTTGATATTCAATTACGCCCTCTAGCGGTGGACCCATAATTATGAAAATAATTTCCAGGCTTTTCCTGAGGCAACTTTTGTTATAAATTTTTTTATTTCAAAGCTCTACTATAAACGGTTCCTGAGATATGGCCGAGAGCCATTCTTATTGGGACACCCGGTACAAAGAGGACCGGAATTAAAAGGTATCTAATGGTTCAAAGATTAAAATCCTGTTGTTTATAACTCTGTCGCAAATGCCGGTCAAATTTGACCGGTTATACCTGGAATTACTCCTCCCAATTCAATTTGTTTTTCTTCGAAAAGGACACAGAAGCCGTGCCCTTTTCAACAGCGTTAACTTAATTTAATTCAATCTAATATTTTCTGAGGGGTTCTATTTGTTTATAAGCCAAAAAACTGTTTCTTTATAACATTCCTAAGACCGCTCAAATGGTCCAATTTTAATCCTGTAAGGTACGTAGAATAGGTATAGTGCTTTTTTATACGAAAATCATCGTTATTCTGGTGTATCATAATCTTTCTGGTTATTATTTCGACCGAAATTTTTTAATTAACATTTTAATTATTGCTAAAATATTGGTTAGATTGTCGCCGGTCTCCTGATATACAGAGAGGGGCTAAATTATGGACTAAATTCATTTTCTCTAAAATGGACGATTTTAGAGAAAAATCCCGAAACAGGTCGATTCTTATTTTTAAATTAAATTTCTTGGCATATATTTCAAACTAGTGATGTCATCCATCCTAGCGTGATGACGTAATTGATTATTTTTTTTAATAGGAATAGGGGTTCGTGTTGTAGCTCATTTACAAAGGCGTTCAATTCTCTATTCAGTATTATAAACAATATCATTATTTATACAGGGAGGCCAAAAAATTTTTGAATTAAATTAATTGACGCAAGAAGAAGAATGCATGTAATTTATTAAACTCAAAATACATTCTATTGCTGTCAGAAAATAGAAAAAAAATGTTATTTTGCAAATAAACATTGCTTTTAGCTTAAATTAAATGTTCAAACTGCCAATAGGTAGGAGGGAGGCTGTTTGTGATTTAATTTAAGCGAAAAGAAATGTTTATTTGTGAAATAAACCTTTTTTTCTATTTTCTGACAGCAGTACAATGTATTTTGACTTAAATAAATTACATACATTCTTCTTTTTGCGCCAATTAATTTAATTCAAAAATTTTTTTTGGCAACCCTGTATAAATACCTAATGATATTAATGTTTATATTACTGAATAGAGAATTGAACGCCCTTTCAAATGACCTACCACACGACCCCTATTCCCATTAACAAAATTATCGATTACGTCATCACGCTCAGATGGATGACGTCACTAGTATGAAATATATGCCAAAAAATTGTAATTTAAAAATAAAAATCGACCTCTTTCGGGATTTTGCTCCAAAATCGTCCGTTTTAAAGAAATTAATTTATTCCATAATTTAGCTCCTCTGTATAATCTACTATAATAAATCTTTCATGTCATCAATTATTTAATTATTGATAAATAATTAGGTACTTCCCTAAAATTTTAATTGAAAATTGCAGATTTTTTGGGAAAACTCGGATTTTCTGAGTAAAATTTTTGTTGAAGGAAATCGGAAAAAAAATAACTTTGTGCAGAACTAAATTACGGTGAATTTTTATTTGAGTGTTTTTGGTTCAAAGGAAAAATTTTAGGAGTTACAGACCACTAATTGAAAAAAAAAAGAAGATTTAGGAGTGCTAATTTGTTTATAGATAAAATAACACATTTTCTGCGGACTTGTCATACCCCATATTACTAATATATGCAATCTTAAGATTCGATTTTAGCAATAAAATAGCTGGTAAATAATTTTTCCCAAAAATGGCATTTTTTCGATAATTTTACCAGACTATCAACAAACTCCAATAAACCGAAGCGCCAACCCAAATTCTGAGCAGTCTCAACATGATAAGGTTAATATCCCCAGTTGTAACTAATATCGAAATGAATAAAGAATCGCCATGAGCCGATGGGTAGAGGGGATTTGACAGCTTTCTCCAGCGCTGTTAGTGGCAGTTTTGCGCATTTATCTGATAAATTTAAATGGCGCGCCATGGGTAGAGGAGAGGGGATTTGACGGTTTTCGCCACAGCTGTTAGTGCAACGTTGCCACATTTAGTAGATTTCTACTTTTTTGGTAGATTTTTGATATTTTTTAAAAAATTCTAGTAGGCAATATTTTTTAGTAGATTTTTGGTATATTTCAACATTTTCTTATGACTAAAATAAAATTTGCTTTTTAATAGTATTTACCCCATTTCTAAATTAATTTTTAGACATTTTGTTACAATTTCCCAATGTCATTACCGAAAATAAGATTCAGGGGTGGGATTCTGTGTACAATCGCTAACACCAGGTTTGTTCCAACACGACCGAGAACCGTCAGGAAACGGTAACGATCCTGCGCAGTAAAGAAAATCCGTTCCAACAAAAATATGATCGTCATCGGATCGTCCTTCCCACTGTTCCAACAAGAATTGTGATCTTTTGGTGACGGTTTCGTGATGATCATTTCAGTAATCGGGCAAATGCATAATGTGCTGGTTGGACTGACTTGAGCACTAGGATTTAATTCTTTAAATTTTTTGAGCCTTTGATCGACTAAAAGCACACAAGCTGTCACCAACAAAAATGACAAATATATGATTACCGTCATGGGACGATAACTGGGCGATACAATTACGAACATGCGCACAACAAACGGTACAAGCAGTTTCGTGACGGTTTTTGGGCCGTCCAAAAGTTCATGTTGGAACAAACCTGGCGCCGACCGCTTTCTATCAATGTCAATATATTTGAATTTTTAGTTTTAATTCAAATATTTTCTTGTTTTACAAGTGTCACTTCAGCATCAACTAGCAAAACGAAAATAATTCAATTAAAACTAAAAATTCAAATATTTTCACGACAATTGACATCGATAGAAAGCGAAGTGTAGATATCTACAGTGCACGGAATCTAGCCCCAGGACGTAGATGATGAATATTAAACAGAAATGAAACTGGATTCTGGTGTAACAAACTTGCAGATTTCAAGTAGCAGTGCAATCAGTACCTATTTCAGGTGTTATTGAAGAGTTCTGGTATTCGGTGGTCGGTGAGCCTGTTAGAAGCTAACGATGGAAAACTAAAATATCTAAGGCCCGGTCTTTTCACCTCCGAATAAAAGTTATTCGGAGGTTATTTGACAGATTTACATGTAATCTGCCGGATAAACTTCCTAATAAATATTTATTCGGAGGTGAAAAGACCGGGCCTAATTATAATATAGGTAACTTTGCAAAACAACAAATGTTGTGTTTGCGTGTTTCTAATGTAAAATGCGAAATAATTGTTTGAAGAATGTGATCCAGATATGCAGATGTTAAAATCAGTGGATGACAAAATATTATATATTTTTTTTTTTTTTTTTTTATTTAACGTCCTAATTTATTTACAATCTGTAAAACAAGTTACAATAAGTAAATGTTGTGACCACTAGTGTATGTGACTTGGAGAAAATGATTCAATAATCATTTTCTTTACAAATATTTTACATAGATATAAAATTGTTTGTCTCTGGGAATTACGGCACATATAACTAAAATCGCGATGGTAAATCACTAGGTGTATTTCGTCTAAGTCTCCGTCTGACTGGTTGGCTCATCAGGTTTCTGGCTAGTACATTTGGATGTTGTGCCAGTCTGTCTTCGTATTTCTGTGCAAAGTTGGTAATTTCTTCTTTTACTGTTGAAATTTCTAGATCGCGTCTAATAATAATATTTGCAACATACCATGGGGCATTTGTGATTATTCGAAGAACCTTCGACTGGAACCTCTCCAAGATTTCGATATTGGAGTTTGATGCAGTACCCCAAAGTTGGATCCCGTAAGTCCATATTGGCTTCAAAATTGCTTTGTAGACAAGTACTTTATTTTTCATCGAAAGTGATGATTTGTGACCAATCAGCCAGTAAAGATTGTGTAATTTGAGACCAAGTTGTTTACGCTTCATAAAAATGTGTGTTCTCCAGTTTAATCTTTGGTCTAGATGCATTCCAAGGTATTTGACTGTTGCTTGCTGTTTTAGTTGGTGGTTGTTGATATATACAGGCGGGCAGTGACCTTTACGGTTTGTGAAGGTAATATGAACCGACTTTGTTTCATTTGTTTGAAAACGCCACCGTTTTAACCAAGTTTGCATTTTGTTGAGGCTGGTTTGCAGAAGTTGAGAAGCTATCCGTGGGTCCTGATGTACTGACATCACTGCTGTGTCGTCTGCATATGTAGCTGTAGTGGTTTGAAAGTTTGTTGGTAAGTCTGCTGTGTACAATAGGTATAACACTGGCCCCAGAACACTGCCCTGTGGAACTCCAGATCCAACTGGAAATAGAGACGTGCACTCATCTCTATGTTGTACAAAAAAGTAACGGTTATGGAGGTAGGATTTTAAAATTAGGAAGTGAGTGAGAGGAAGCATATTTTTTAATTTGTATAGAAGGCCTGTGTGCCAGACTTTATCGAATGCTTGCGAGATGTCTAGAAAAGCGGCAGTGCAGTACATTTTGTCTTCCAATGCTTGATTAACAGTTCTGCATATCCGATGAACCTGTTCTATGGTTGCGTGTTGGGATCTGAATCCAAACTGGTGTGCAGGGATTAGTTCTCGATCTGATAGGAGTGGTTGAATTCTTGAGAGTATCAGTTTTTCTAGGATCTTTGACACTATCGGCAGTAAGCTTATGGGTCGATATGATTTGACATTTTCCAGCGGCTTTCCTGGTTTGGGAATTAGTATAATTTTTGCGACTTTCCAGAGGAGAGGGAAATATGCGGTTCTTAATACTGCATTGAATAATTGAGTGAGGTACACAATTCCTTTCCTGGGTAGTTGTTTAATAATTTTACTGGATATAAGATCGAAGCCTGGGGACTTTTTCGATTTAAGATTTTGTATTATTTTGATCACTTCATTTACCTTAAACTTTTCCGGTGGAAGTTCTAACTGGTATGGAAATTCTAAAAATTGTTGGATGGATGCTTCAAAGTTTTGATTATTCTCAGCAGGGAAAGGTTGAAAGACGTCTGTGAGATATTTTGCAAACACTTCTGATTTTTCTTTATTGCTTTTGGCCCATTCGCCGTTTTCTGCGCGAATAGGAGGGTTGCTTGATTGAGGTCGTTTAAATTTTTTCGTAGCCTTCCATAGAGAATAGTCTGTAATTTCTGTTGCTGATAGGTTGCTAAGATATTCTTTAATCCCATCGTTTTTGTAGTTATTTAGGAGAGTTTTAAGTTGAAGTGTAGCCTGGTTGAGTCTGGTTTTGTCCTGAGGCGCGTGCGTTCTTTGCCATGTTTTTCTTAAATATCGTTTTTCTTTGATTTTTTGTCTGATTATGTTTGGTAGCTCTTGTTTCATGAGCGTCGTGTTTTTTAGGGGTGTTGTTTGCCAGATTGCTTCCTGTATAATTACGTTAAAATTTTGTATGGCTTCATCTATTTCATAGTTTGTTTTTAAAGGTATGTTTAGGTTTAGGTTGTCCTCAATCACCCGCCGAAACCTTTCCCAATCCGTATATTTGTTGTCCAGTTTCGGTGGTAGCTGTACCTCAACAAGTTCAGTACTTATCGTGATTAATACAGGCGAGTGATCCGAGGAAAGGTCAAAGCAAGATTCAATTCTTTGCGATCTTTTTGGAATTCCCTTTGTTATGCAGAAGTCAAGTAGATCGGGTATTTTGTTCACGTCGGTTGGCCAATAAGTAGGTTCACCACTGGAAATATACGAGTAGTTGTTACTATTCATAGCCGCTAGAAGCTGTCGTCCTTTTGGGGTGATTAATCTTGATCCCCAATGTGTATGTTTAGAGTTGTAATCTCCTCCAGCCAGGAATCTGTTACCCAATGTTTTAAAAAATTCTTCAAATTGTTCTTTTTTTATCTTGTGTATTGGTGGGCAATAGACTGCAGAGATTGTTAGTGAGCCATGCCAATCTTCAATAACTATGTTAGTAGCCTGCAAGTAGTCTTTTTTAAAGTCATTAGTCTCATAGTGTTTGATATTGTTTTTGATTATAATAGCAGTTCCACCATGGGCTGTACCATCTGGGTGTCTAGTATTGTAAGTTGTGTAGTTAGGTATTTTAAAGTAGCTTCTACTTGTGAAGTGAGTTTCTGATATTAACATTATATCAATTTCGTGACTAATGATGAAAGTTTTTACCTCAAGACAATGTTTGGCAAGCCCGTTGGCGTTCCAAAGTGCAATTTTTAGTAACTTATTCATTTTGTTAAATTATTGACGACTATCGTTAGGAGGTTTAGCAGTGTGGACAGTTGTTCCGCAAATCCTTTAAACATCGATTTTAGTTCAGACAGGTCGTTAGCAGGAGTAGGATGCGTTAAATTTGGTGCTTGCAAAGTATTCTGAGATGTGCTTGCTTGAGGTAGTTGGTTTGTTACTGCTTGTGAGTAGCTAATGCCTGGATTGATGGTTCTTCCAATATTACTCGTTAGTGGGGTTGTAGGTTGTTTTTGCCGTAGGGTTGGATATGTTTTTTTCTGCAGTTCCTTATATATAGTACATCCTTTATAATTTGCCGGGTGGTTTCCTTCGCAAAGAATGCACTGAACATCGTCAGATCTTTCTTTTCTTGTACAGTGTTCAGTAGCATGATCTCCGGTGCATTTTACACATCTGGGCCTATGTTGACAGTATTTTTTTGTATGCGCATATCTTTGACATCTACTGCACTGTGGAATTTCCCTCCTTGTGTATGGTGGTTCAAATTTAATTTTGTAGTTTAGCAAGTGTTCAACGTCGTAAATTGTTTTATTATTTTCTGCTGATTTTAAGTCAATGAAGAACATTGATAAAGGTTGCTTAGTTTTGTAATTTTTAATGTTCCACATATTTACTACCGAGTGCCCCAGCTTTTCGATTTCTTCTTTTAATTCTGTCAGATTGGCTGAGTAATGCATGTTTTTTAATACTACTCTGAAGCTGCGTTCGTCACGAGGCCTAAATGTATGGAATTCTGTTTTTTTCTCAGTTAAAGCTTTAGTTATTGTACTATAATTTTCTTTTTCTTTAGGTTGTATTTTAACTTGATCGTGATTTAAAACTTTGATTTCGTATCCATTTTTGGCTATATTATTTAATAGTGTGGTGAGTGGGGTCACATTTTTCACTCCATTTACAAATATGGGAGGTGGTTTTGAGGTTTTTTCAATTTGAATCTCAGTTCTTTCAGTTTGAACTTCTTCATTTTTTGCTTCGTTATCTGCGTCGTTAGACAACTCCTCAAATCGATTTGATGTATGAACAGGTGAATTTAGCCAGTAGTCATTAATTTTGGTCTGTTTAGTTACTCTGTGTTCAGGGCTAAGTCTGACTCTTTTCCTAGTGTTTTCTACAGTTTTCCATTCTTCGTCTTGGCTAATTTCTTGGCTATTTTTGTTTGGCAAGGCTGGGATATTGCTAAAGTATAGGGGTTGTTGTGTTGTTTGGTAATATGGTGTGGGTAAAACCTGAGGAAATGAAACGTTACCTTGTACTAGTTGGTCGTTGTTGATCTGAACTTGCGGAGCGTACGCCACTGGCTGAGTTGTAAATTGGCCTGGCTGAATCATCGCTGGTGTTGGAACTCCGTATAAATTCTGCTGTGGCTGTGGCTGCATCGGTTGAAACGGCGAAGTAATATTGTAATCCATTTCGCTGAGAGTTTTTTCCGTTTTGTCATTGGAATCACTTTCAATTTATCAATAATAAAAACTGAGTTTATTATTTTTAAAACAAGTACCGGGTCATTCGAATATATGATATTAAAAACACATTAAAATAATTAAAATCACATTAACGGTTACAGTATAAAATATTTTAAAATTTGCTGGACGAAATGCGACCGCTTTGGTCTAAGGTTTGTGGTCGACTCGATATTATATATAAATATTAAATATGAAACTGATAAAAATTAATTATAGTTGGTCATTTTGTTCCCCAGTTAAAATATAAAAAAGTTTGGTTTTTGTTTACAAACAGTCATATTAATTTCTAGTTAAACTCCCTCTGTGGCTCAGTAGTAAGAGCGCCTACTTTTGGATCGAAAGGTCCGAATGGTCGTGAGTTTGAATTTCACCAGGGTAGAGAATTTTTCGTTTATTATAAATTAATAAATGAAAATAGTTTCTATCCTTGGGGGATCGGTACCCACCGGAGGGACCGCAGACGTTCGGATACAATTAGCGTCTCTGCAAAGACAATGACATCGACTTTCCAAAGTAACAAGACACTTACTCAACACACACACTACACATAAAGTCTACTTTACACTACATGATTTATCACGTGATTTATCATATGATTTTGCCCATGACGAGCCGCATGACAATGCTTATGATAAAACACAATGCTTATGGCAAAATCATATGACAAATCACACAGTGTAAACATGTAAATTTTACTCCATGACCAAATCATATGACAAATCACATGATAAATCATGTAATGTAAAGTCGACTTAACACTAGCTACCTAATTGGTAAAATCCACTGTACCATCACCATGCCAATGCCCATTAGTTGTCGAGGCATTAGCTAAATAAAAAAAATTTCTAGTTAGTCAGCTGTTATTTTTATTATAAAAAGTCATAAATTATATACAAATATATTAATAAAGTTTTATAGTATATTTTAGTTTTTGATAAGTAGATTTAGTAAGCTAAACTTACAGTAGATTTTTTAAATAAAATGTGGCAACGCTGTGTTAGTGGCAGTTGGCACTGGCAGTTTTGTTTTGTGCATTTGATAAACTTCACAAACTGAAATGGCGGGTAATATGGATTTTTCAAAAAAGAAAACAAGATATTGCAGCTGTTGTATTGATTCATGTAAAAATATTGAATATAACAGCACTGGATGCAGTTATTATATTCGGAAACATTGCGTACATGTCCTGTATCAACTAAATCCTTTCCTTTTTTGGTGTTGCTGATTGAAATTGGATATCATGGGAAATAAGACTGAATCCAGTATAATGTTTAATATCTATTTTGATAGAATTCAAACAAATTACAATTCATACAAATTGCAAATTTTAATAATCAAAGCAGTAAGCACACAAAAATAAACAGAGGTAACCTTTAAAATGTTAAATAATTCATATAAACTTATTCTTTTTCTCAATGGTCTCTTGCGTAAGCAGTCATCCAGTCTCACGAACTTATATATTAAAATTATAATGAATAAAATAAAAAAACATAATTAATTTTACTATTAATTTGTGTATTCGTTTAGTAATCAGGTTACAATAATATTTCAGTTCATAATTTGTGTCTTTCTAGATAAGTATCTATTTTTCTCGTTTTGTATATTTCACATACATAAATTTTATCAGAAAAGTATAAGTTTCAAACCACGAGATAGCGCTACCGTCGAAACTCACAGCCAATACTCTGCGGCTGTCATGGCGGTGTCGAAATGAAATTGCGACTGTCGAAATGAATTAGAATGAGGGCCCTGAACCACGGTTATTAGACTTTATTACGGTTGTCTTGTCCGACGGTGGTGGGGAGACTTATATTTTTGACTTTACGTCACAAGAGTTTACAGTCCCATATTTTTAAATGATTTTCGATCATTGAATGTGTGTTATTGTGTATATATGTGTATTATTTGTGTTATTATGAAATAATTAGACAAATAGTACACATTTTATCTTATACCGGGTGGTGAATCGTAAAAAGAGCCATAGGAAACTCAATACCTCAAAACTGTATTGTTTTTAAACAATAGATGATAAAATAAAAATATTGACAGTTCAAAAATGTGAACATTATTGCATTGTGTGTGGCCTAAGTTTGGGCTGAAAACTAAAATGTATTGCATTTTTACAAAATTTTGGAATATGTTTAATTACGTAGACCAATTTTAACAGTTTTTCCAATACAGATTTCAATCCTCTACAAATAGTTTCTAATGTCTTTTGATGTACAATAATTATTAGGGAAGCTGGAATTTCAACAGTTCAGAATTTTACATTGAGTTAATGCAAAATTTTGACGCATGTCAAAATGTTTATTTTAATAAGTTACAGCGCTGAAAATAAAAGAGAAGTGTGATATTTAATTTCAAATATTTCATTCAATAGAATCTGCTTGTTTATTCTAAGGGGCTTTCCGCCCTCGGTAATAATGTAATCTTGCATCCTGCGTTTAAATTTTTCTAAAATACTTGGTTTTCTCAGGATTCGAAAAAAAATCATATTACGATTCAAATGACAGTAAACTCTCGTGACGTAATCTCACCCTTAATTTTCATTGGTTAGTCGATTTAGGCAACCGTAGTGTCTAAGAACCGTGGCCCTGAACGCTGTAGCCACTCGCTCAATGCGCATCCATGAGTTTGTTTGTTAATTAACGTCATGGGCCATACACAATCGAAATATCAAAATTTGTTCTGGAAATTGACTGTTTCGTGACGTAATCTCACCCTTAATTTTCATTGGTTAGTCGATTTAGGCAACCGTAGTAATGTCGTAATGTCTAAGAACCGTGGCCCTGAACGCTGTAGCCACTCGCTCAATGCGCATCCATGAGTTTGTTTGTTAATTAACGTCATGGGCCATACACAATCGAAATATCGAAATTTGTTCTGGAAATTGACTGTTTCGTGACGAAATAAAATATTTAGAAAAGGCCATTATGTATACAGGGTGATTGTAAACAGAAGATGACATAATGACAAGCAACTTTAAAAAAAAGTCCATTATGTGTACAGGGAGATTGGAAACAGAAGATAAAACATAATAAAAAGGAACTGTAAAAAAATCCATTATTTATACAGGGTGATTGTATACAGAAGATAAAATATAATAAAAAGCCACTCTAATAAAAGTCCATTATGTGTACAGGGTGATTGGAAACAGAAGATCAAATATAATAAAAAGGAACTGTAAAAAAGTATATTATTTGTACAGGGTGATTGTAAACAGAAAATAAAATATAATAAAAGTAACGAAAAAGTCCATTATTTATACAGGGTGATTGTAAACAGAAGATAATAGTTATTTATGTACCAAGTCAGTAAAGTGACTCTTTATCAAACGAGTCTGCTATTACGAGCAGAGGGAGTGAGGCGAGTAACACACGAGTTCGATAAAGAGTCTTTACTGACGTGGTGCATACAAAATTTTATCGCCAATTATAAAAAACATTAATAAAAGGTACGATTGTCACTTTTCAGAGTACAACAACTGACGTTCTGCCGGACAGCAATTCTGCCGTGCTTTGCTTAAAAGTGGTATCTGCCAGAATTATGAAACTGAGAAAAAGGTGTTTAAAGTTGTAAGCACATTCCGACCCCATGTAAGTTTTATATTGTGTGATATTATGATGCATTTTATTTATTAATAGGTAGATTTAAACTTACTGAATAAAAAAAAGTAGTTATCTTTGGTTTTTATTTAAAAAATGGTAGTTACCACTTTCAAGTCAATAATTATTTATATCAGTGGTTCTCAATCTGTGGTACATGTACCACTGGTGGTACATATCATTATTTGCGGTGGTACACAAAACGCAAAACTGTCGAAATCACCACTATTACAGTTAATTAGATTACCTATCTAGATAGGTAGTTATTTCAGTTAGGTGGTACCAAAAATATTAAAAAGTATTTTGTGGTACATGACTCAAAAAGATTGAGAACCACTGATTTATATTATTAACAGTGGTAACGTACTGCCAGTGAAGATACCACTTTTAAGTTAAGAAAAATTATAATTGTTATATTTATATATAGTAGGAGGAGAAAAAAATGTAAACGAGTACATATAAATTGTTTATTCATGTTCATTAAAAAAAAGAAAAAAAAACATGTATGTAACGTTAGTATACTAAAGAAATAAATTATAAAATAAAATTGAATAATTATTTTGCAAATAACCACACATAGGCGTAACCAGGATGATCCTAAGGGGGTTACAACTACCTGAAAGGGGGGTCACAACTACCTGAAAGGGGGAAGTTACAACTACTGGAAGGTCTCTGAGGGCTATGGTGTTAAGCGTATAGAGCTCAAAGTACATCCCAATGGGGGGGGGGTTATAACCCCCAAAACCACCCCCTGGTTACGCTTATGTAACCACAACGGATATTTTTTAATCTTCTACGGTGCTTAGCAAATCAGTGGCTTTGTTGTTAACTTGCAAATGTTCCCAAAATGTAAGCCTATTTGCTGGCATTAAGGAAGATAAGGTTTTAATAATATTGGCCTTTTTTTCTTCAGTGATACCTCTGATTAGTATATTCTTTTTGGTAAAAAGCCCTCCATTTTTCAAGTTCTCATTTTTCAAAAAAATTTAGCTCAAGTTCTTCAACTTGAGTTTCTTTCCTCTTATGCTCGAATTTACAGAATATCCTTTAGATAAATGCGCAATTTTTGTTTCTTTAATTTATAAATTGAAGAATAATCATCCCACTCATAAAAATTTTCATGTGTAATAACTTTTACGTTGCTGGAATTAGCTTTTTGGACAACATCAACAAAATCTTTAAAATCATATATCTTTGGATTTTTTTTCACAGAAGCTTCTACTTGATGATGAAAATTGTCCCAGACATAAACGTATGCCCAGGATCAAAGTATAATAACAATCTCGTTAATAGAGACCTCTGGTGAGTTAACAATGTAAGTTAAGAAAGTAAATAACCTCCAATTTTTATTTTGTGACGAACAGTTTTCTACCCATAACACAACATGTTCATAATCTCTCATTTCTGAAAAGAAATTGTATTACATGGTCACCAAGTCTCCTTTTTGCCTTCCTGCGAGGCCTTCATGCCAAAGTAGGGCAATTGATATAACTTTTTTCTGTTTTGTGTCAATCGGAACAAAACTCTGATTGAATAGGTATGTACTATGATTCTTGGACAAAATATCGCAAACATATCCAATCTGGGGAGCATGATAAATTTTTGAAGATCTCCCGAAAAATAGGTAGACAGTTTTGTCATTTAAATACTCTTTGTGTAGCTGGTAGGCTGAATGAGCTTCATTTGCCTTGAAGATATGGTTTTGCCACAATAAACAAACTTCGCAGTCTACACAAGGATTTTCTTTTGTATGTTCCGGATTATGTAGCAAAAACGTTTCACAGGCTTCACACTCTTCATGGCCGAGAAAATATTCATTTCTTTACTACCGTTCGATATATTTCGTAAGAACAAAGAAAATTGGGGTGTTTTTCTTTGAAATCTGAATACAAAAGCTGGATAGTTACATCACTCAGTAGGTATCGTTTATTTGGGGCGTGTTCCCGGCGATAATGAGATACAGCAGGATTAAACTTTTCAACATGAGCTCCTATCACATTTCTATCAGTTTTGGGAGTCTTGGTATGCTTACCTTGTTTACTAATACTGTGACAGATAATTTTTTCTGAGTTTCTAGAAAAGCAGTCTTGTAGTATTCGATCACTATTTTTACTGTATCCCAATGTCGATATAAAAAATTGTTTGCAAACTTGTACTTTTTCCCCAGAACTACTCTTACCTAAACTGTGCCCACTTCTAGGTAAAAACAAAATTGTAATAAGCAAATTTACTATAGTTCGTCCCACCTTGACCTTACAGTATAAGGAATATAGGCAATGCAGTTATTATGAGAGTTTTTAGCGCAGAGATGCCGATTTTATCAAAAGGGTTTGTAATCGATCATTAGAGAGATCAAATTAAAACTGTTTTAGAAAAGCAATCTACAATTTTAGGATTCATATGCGTTTAAGTTTATCTGATATACCTAACTTTTTCCTCATATGAATCCTAAAATTGTAGATTGCCTTTCTAAAACAGTTTTAATTTGATCTCTCTAATGTTTGATTACAATAAATCCTTTTTGATAAAATCGGCATCTCCGCGCTAAAAACTCTCATAAGAACTGCATTTCCTATGTTCCTTATACTGTAAAGTCAAGGTGGGACGGACTATAGGTAGAATGAAACACTAACACATTTGTTGCTTTGATTTAAATCAAATGAAAACAAACATTGCATTTTTAGGCGCGCATTCATAAGCCGGTGAATTACTTGTCTTAAAAGTGGTATATACAGAATTTTGAGAACATTCCACTTACTAGCTAAGGAATAGTAAATACCACGTTTAAGACTATTACTGCGCTGTTTTGTTGTACATACCACAATTTTTTTAACAATATATTTTTATTTTTATAAGCTTTTACAACTTTTAAGTTATGAAAAATGATGTAGAATGTAAAGGTTTATATGTATAACATCATAACTCCATTTGGCACAAAATTGGAGATACCACTTTTAAGCTAAGCACGGCAGAAGCAGTCTCATACAAAGTAATAGTGCAAAGTAGTGACGTCTGTCACGGAGACAACTGCCATCTGCAGTTGCCGCCTGCAGTCATCGATGTCGGAATCGTACCTTTACTTTTACAATTTAACATTTTTTTTTTAAATTTTAGACGAAATAAAAAATTTGTATGACAGATGACTTTTGCATGTTGGCTGGTTTCGATGTTTAATCGATAGTTATCAATAGGATTGTTCCAACCCATCACCAGTGGCGGCTCGTGGTAATTTAAGGAGGGTGTTCAATTAAAGAATGTATGTAATTATACAAACGGTGAATAAGCGTCGCAGGCGAAAAATTTTTGGGGCCTCGCCAAAAGATGTTCTGTAAAATGAAACCTATCTTTGACCCGATTAGTCAGGATGTTACACACTTTTTTGTTTTGTGCAGAATATGATACCTACTGAATGATGGCGCTTCTTCGGTGGTGAAGGTGGAGGCAGAAGTTACGAATAATGAAATGGCTTTGTCAAAACTGTTTAAGAATCCGTTTATTTTAACGGCATCCAAAGACCGAGATTGAAATTATAGTTTTATTCTTTGAAAATACTAAACATGGAAAACAAAATAAAGAATGTACTCGTAGTCTATCACACCCACATAATCATTAAGTTTTTCTATATTGTTCAACTTTAAAACAATGTTTAAACTTTTTGTTTCTTATTGCACATTCTTGTACCAAGTTTATCTCCGGCCAAGTTAGTCCATTCTTTTTATAAGAAGTCGATTTTTAAAACTATTTGCATTTTCTTTTATAAACTTCACTGAATAAGGCTCCACCATCCTAAAAAAACTACCTACCAATATTGTATTTAATAAAATCCCACAACAGAAAATGCCAAACTGTGAATCGAAACGCTTCGCCCCGGTCTCTGTGTGCAGTGCACAAATCGTCAATGTTTTAAGATAGGAGAATCCCTGGTTCACGGACTTAAGAGCTCTCGTTCTTCTATAGGGTTACTGTATAGTGGCTGGGTTCAATTTGAATTCTGCAATTACCACGTGCATCTAGCGTAGCGGTGTTGTGCAAACAAATTATGTGATAAATAAAGTTATATTTTAATGGTACTATGATATTTATGAGATTTTAAAAGAAAAAATATTTTAATGATATTTATGAGATTTTTAAAAATATGTAGTTTAATGAAATTTGATTGGGTGTTCACTGCACAAGTGAACCAATGGAGAAACCGCCCCTGCCCATCACAAATACCGTTCTAGAACGGTATTTGTGACGGGTTGGAACAAACCTAATATTGAATACCTAATTACTAAATCTGTAAAGTTTTGATTTATTTTGTATGAATATAATTACAAAATACTACTGAATTTCACTTTTTGACACACATTTAATTAATAATAATAATGTAAATTTTGTACAATATTTTTAATAATTAAAGTAAATAAATTTTAAGTTCACTCAAATACTCGCCATTCGATTACTGCCATCGACCACTTACATTCATCATCATCATCAATCAGCCCTTTGCATCCACTGCTGGATATATGCCTCCACTGTCTTCTGTCCTGGGCGCTTAGAATCCAATTAGTGGTCATTCTTTTTATATCGTTCGTCCATCGCGTGGGTGGTCTTCCTCTACTTCTTTTATCGGCTCTTGGTCTCCACTAGAGCAACTTCTTTGTCCATCGCATATCTGTCAGACGGGCCACATGACCGGTCCAGTTCCATTTAAGTTTCTCCACCTGATATACAACATCTCTGACTCCTGTTCTCAAACTCGGTTAATTTGATTAATCGCGACAGATAAAGTAAAATTCTTCTTTCAGTACAATAAAGTGTTCAGTACAATAAATGAGTACAATATTGAATGGCTTTTAATGACGGTTGGCGATAAAATATAATAAAAAGCAATTCTAAAAAAGACCATTATGTACACCGTAAAGTGAGACTGTGAGGCTACTTTGTAACACATGTGGTTACTTTGTGACAGTGGCCTTTAAAATTAAACTTATTAACTTGGCTGAGCCATTAGAAATGCTGGAATAATTAAAATGTTTTATTTTAATAGTAGGCTATGTGCGTTATCTAGGGGACAATATGCAAAGTTCTTAGTGCAACTTCGCTCGTCATGCCACAGCTGATTTGATCATCGTCAAAACAACTGAATTTAGTTTGGCGCGCAAACTTTGACTTACCTAGAAGATATTTCTACCAAAGTAAATTTATATTTTAACACAAGATGTTGCCTCCATTTAATATTAAAATGTCTGTTCAAAATATACGAATGTTTCTTTGTGCCAGTTAGAATTCCATGTAAATATCTCAGAAAAATTTACGTCTCACAAAGAAACCCCTACCCATGGGGCGACTTTGTGGCAACTTTTTTGACATTGTCTTGATTTCTATACCTAACATATAGCGCATTTTAGTTTTCACTGAACATAGAGGAAAGATTGAGCTTTCGGGTGGTATTTTTAAAATTATAATAAACCGAAAATGTATGTACTATATATATATATATATATATATATATATATATATATATATATATATATATATATATATATATATATATATATATATGCGAAATGAGAAAATAAAATATTCTCTTGGAAGCCCGGCGAATAGCAAATTCAAGCTTTATAAATAAAACTATGAAAGGCGATGTAACGGAATCCTTTTTCCGACGATACATCAAGCAAACACCGTTGGGGCTAACCAATTCGTCTCTTACTGGAGAATACAGTAAAATGAAATGGATAATTGCATTTTAGTCAGATTCGAACCTCACCGGAGCCCGACTAGTTTCGAGTCATGTCAACTCGTCATCAGGGGACACTAGGTGAGTGTTCGAATCCAACTAAATTGCTCTTATTTCTTGGTGGATTTATAGAAGAAACACACCGGAGTATGGTTAGCACGACCTCTATGTGCGAAATGAGAAAATAAAATATTCTCTTGGAAGCCCGGCGAATAGCAAATTCAAGCTTTATAAATAAAGCTATGAAAGGCGATGTAACGGAATCCTTTTTCCGACAATACATCAAGCAAACACCGTTGGGGCTAACCAATTCGTCTCTTACTGGAGAATACAGTAAAATGAAATGGATAATTGCATTTTAGTCAGATTCGAACCTCACCGGAGCCCGACTAGTTTCGAGTCATGTCAACTCGTCATCAGGGCATCATAGCTTTATTGATAAAGCTTGAATTTGCTATTCGCCGGGCTTCCAAGAGAATATTTTATTTTTTCATTTCGCACATAGAGGTCGTGCTAAGCATACTCCGGTGGGTTTCTTCTATAAATCCACCAAGAAATAAGAGCAATTTAGTTGGATTCGAACACTCACCTAGTGTCCCCTGATGACGAGTTGACATGACTCGAAACTAGTCGGGCTCCGGTGAGGTTCGAATCTGACTAAAATGCAATTATCCATTTCATATATATATATATATATATATATATATATATATATATATATATATATATATATATACAGTATGTCCCTGTAAGTTGTATCCATATGGAAAACTTTTTTATTATTAATTTTACGAAAAAAAGTTATTCTTTATAAAAAGCTCTGCATGATCCAAAACCTGAGATTTAACCATCAAATATCAAATTTTTTGAATATTATACGAGGTATGTCAAAAAGTTTGAATTTCACTCAAGAGTAAATAGTGTTGCCCAAAATCAGTCTTGGTCTTGCAGTCTTTTTAATTAAGACCGCCTAATTTGAGCAAGACCAAGACCAAGACTTACCGTGCAAGATTTGAGCAAGAACAAGACTAAGCCTGCAAGACTCTTGCGTCTTGCAATTAGAACTGAGGGTCTTTTAGGAAGTATATTAGTTCGGGTATATTCTTAGGTAGGCACTCTATGAGAAGCAAAAAAATTTGTAAAATTGGACTTATGCGCCTTACGGATAATACCATAAACAAACATACATTCTTCGCTCTGAAATTAATTGTCCAGGTTTTGAGAATAGCCGCCCTCCATTCATAAATTAATAGGTCTGGATCTCGTGTATGAAAAAAAGTTGATTAATAGCAAGCTGAAAATTTGTTAAGAGCTTAAGGTTGTCTAGTCGGACAAACTTTGATATATGGGAACACTGGAACAGGGGAAGTTTTAATTGTGGAACAGGTTAAAAATTTTTAACGGTCAGAACACGAAAACGGCACATGTATTTTGTCCGACAGAACAGACTTAAACTCTCCGAACAGAGATTAAACTCTCATGCAAAAATCAGACTGCTATTTATCACCAAATGAGCGTTTTAATGAGTGGAACATGTAGAATATGTCAAATGACAGGAATTAAGATAAGTGATAAATAGCAGTCTGATTTTTGCACGAGAGTTTAATCTCTGTTCGGAGAGTTTAAGTCTATTCTGTCGGACAAAATAAATGTGCCGTTTTCGTGGTCTGACCGTTCCAAATTTTTAACCTGTTCCACAATTAAAACTGCCCCTGTTCCAGTGTTCCCATATATCAAAGTTTATCCGACTAGACACCGTTAAGCTATTAACAAATTTTCAGCTTGCTATTAATCAATTTTTTTCCATACGCGGGATCCAGACCTATAATGTATCGAAACTTTTTAAAAATATGTCATATGCTGATAAAAAATATACCTACAATAAGTAGTTAATTTTTTTCCTTAATTAGTTTTGTAGGAATTTAAACACATAAAAATCATATCGATATATAGAATAATAAGACTATTATGTATGTATATTTTTTCTGCTGAGTGTGATTACGATAGGAGACAGACTATAACAGATAATGCCGTGCCGTCTATACCGTGTAACCAAATACATACCCAAATATTTAGTCTACGATGCATTCAACAAATAAATATTTACAGTGAAATACATGGAAAGCAAAAGGACATTCATAGCAGTTTTTTCTGTAGGTAGTTAAATTAAACTAGTCATTTGTTTTAACAATCGACTCACTGTTCTTTTGTTATGCTCTTTGGTTGCTATACACTATTCCAAGAAACGGGTCATTTTTGGTCTCTCGAATTTTCTAAACTTGTTCGATTTAAGTGGTTGATAATTTGATTTTTTATTTATTTGATTTTAATGTTTGATAATAATATAGCCTTGTTCTGTATAAATATCGCTGTAATAATATTGTTTCTATACAGGTAAATTTGTCATTGGACACTACCAATCAAACTGTATTTTTTTTTCTCAAAGTTCGCATCACCCTGTGAAATATTCTAGCATTTATAAAATATTGAAATTAAAACCCAACTATAGCCTCATATTTTCTTAACATTTTGTTTTTTTGATTCATTCGCTTATGTTGGATAATAAAAAGTTAGGTACTTTTTTAACTAGCTATGTTTTTCATCAATACAGGGTGTTTTTAAATAAGTATGGCAAACTTTAAGGGGTAATTCTGCCCGAAAAATAATTTGAC
This sequence comes from Diabrotica virgifera virgifera, assembly GCF_917563875.1. NCBI lineage: Eukaryota > Metazoa > Arthropoda > Insecta > Coleoptera > Chrysomelidae > Diabrotica > Diabrotica virgifera. The sequence goes on along the minus strand of NC_065447.1, from coordinate 89,302,762 downwards.
AGTTTGCTTTATAAGTGTATGTTCGCAAATGCTTCGTTTCCGAAATAGGGGGTGTTAAAATTTTTCTTACAAACTGACGATTTATTGCTCTAAAACCGGTTGAGATATGCAAATGAAATTTGGTGGGTTTTAAGAGGTAGTTATTACGCATTTTTGACATACAATTAAGAATTTAATATTCACCATTGGCGCGCATACGAGTAACATGACCCGTTTGTTTAGAATTACCCCTTAAAATTTACCATACTTATTTAAAAACACCCTGTGTTGATAAAAAACATGGCTAGTTGTTAAAATACCTAACTTTACTGTTATCCAACATAAAAAAAACAAAATGTTAAAAAAATATCAGACTGTAATTGGGTCTTAATTTCAGTATTTTATAAATGCTAGAATATTCCACAGGATGATGCTTACTTTGAGAAAAAAACACAGTTTGATTGGTACACTCATTAGTACCGATAAGTTAAAGTCGGTTCGCTAAACTCAGACACAACTGGCTAGTGATTTTAGTAGGTAATTTTTTTGTTTTTGGCCAATTTCGCCAAAATTGGCAAAATTACTAACTATTGAGTAATTAGTAACTATTTAGTAATTATTTTTTTGCCAATATTACCAAACTGGCAAAATTACTTACTAAAATCAGTAGCTAGTTGTGTCTGAGTTTAGCGAACCGATTATATCGGGTACCTATACAACGACAATTTAACTTCTAGCAACAATATTATTACAGCGATATTGTTAACGAATAAGGCTATATAATATTAAAAAATCACTTAAATCAGACAACAGGTTTAGGAAATTCGAGACATCAAAAACGACCCATTCCATTTTTAAGGAGGTGCCTTAATTTCTTGGAGAAGTGTATTATTCTCGGTTTGGTATTCTGTACCAAAATGAGAACTGGCGTTAACATATGAAGGGCCAGGGGAAAGAACGATGAATGTCTATCTGCAAGCATTTTCGGTAAAATGAGAAATAAAGTTACATATTCATTGTTTTTACCCCTTGCGTCCAATCTTGTGACGTGATTTTAAGACGATTATCATATTTATGTCCCCTTGTCCATTCACAGGTTGATAGTACCCTTTCTAAGCTAACAGATTGCACAACAATCTCAAAATGACCAAAAATTTACATTCATCCTTTTTCCCTCTGACCCTTCATATTGTGCACATCTGTCACTGAATTGAATTCTTTTCAAATCACACATTGTCAATGGCAAATACTCGAAAAAATACGTAAGTTCCTAATAAACTTTGGTTAGTTGGAATATAGACACGGATCGCTTAGATCGTAGGTTCAAACCCCACCCGGTGTCAGTTGTTTAGATATTTATTAATTTGGTTGGTCTTTACTACGGCTGTGATATTAAAGCTTAAAATTGACCTACTCTGTTACGTTGTTCTAGTTCTAAGATATGTAATAGGCTAATGGGCAACTGCGAGACTTGCAAGACTCTTGCTGCAAGACCAAGACCAAGACCTGGAGCGCAATACCAAGACCAAGACCAAGACCAGGTGTACTGTCACAAGACCAAGACCAAGACTCTCTAAGTCTCGTCTTGGTCTTGCACTTGGGCAACACTAAGAGTAAAGTAGCTTTATTTTTCACAATATTGAAAATTGCTATTATGAAAAGTTGTTTGGAATTAAAAACTGTATTCTAGTATGCAATTACATCCTTCTAATTGAAAAATTTTTTTTTTTGAAAAATTATGGATAACTAACATTATTTTCAGTTATTTTAATTCAAATACCTCTTTTATTATTAATTTTACGAAAAAAAGTGATTCTTAATAAAAAGTTCTGCATGGTCGAAAATCTAAAATACAACCATCTTTTGTCAAATTTTATCAATTTTATACGAGGTATGTCAAAAAATATGAATTTCGCTCAAGAGTAAAATACGTTTATTTTTTACAATATCGAAAATTGTTATAATGAAAAGTTATTTAGAATTAAAAACTATGCTTCAGTATGTAATTACATCCTTCTAATTGAAATATTCTGAACTATAAAGGTACTTTACTTTTGATATAAATTTATTTTTTTGACATACCTCGTATAAAATTGATAAAATTTGATATCCATCCGTTTTAGACCATCCAGAACTTTTTATTAAGAATCACTTTTTTTCGTAAAATTAATAATAAAAGAGTTATCAGAATTGAAATAACTGAAAAAATAATGAGATCCATAATTTCTCAAAAATTTTTTTTTTCAATTAGAAGGATGTAATTGCATATTAGAATATAGTTTTTAATTCTTAACAACTTTTCATAATAGCAATTTCCAATATTACGAAAAATAAAGCTACTTTACTCTTGAGTGAAATTAGAACTTTTTAACATACCTCGTATAATATTCAAAAAATTTGATATTTGATGGTTAAATCTTGGGTTTTGGACCATGCAGAGCTTTTTATAAAGAATAACATTTTTTCGTAAAATTAATAATAAAAAAGTTTTCCATATGGATACAACTTACAGGGACATACTGTATATATATATACAGGGTGAGGCAGATAACTGGCCTATTAGAAATATCTCGAGAACTAAAGGAAACAGAATCATGAAAATTGGAATACAGGGGTTTTGAAGGATGATCTATTAAATGAAAATATTTTCATCTCTTTGCAACTTCCGGTTATACCGGAAGTTGCTTATAACTTCGTTTTTTTAAATGGGACACCCTGTATATTTTTACATTTTTGGATTCTCTTCGATGTCTTCTTTCTTAAAATATGAGGTTTTGTAATATTATACAGGGTATTTTAAAAGATAATTACGTTTTTTTATCAATTTCGTTGCAAAATTAACACCCTGTAGAATTGTAGTAGTTTGACATCTAAAACTCTACTTACGTTCAAATTATTTTTAATATACTCTACTATTGTTAAGAATCATTAGTATAGCTAAATTTTTAATTTTAGTATACAGGGCTGGTCGAAACTCGGAATGAGTATTTTCTGAGTTTTCTTAAATGGAACACCCTGTATTTTAATATTGTAGTGAAATGATATTTTATGGTACTTTTTTATTTCTTAAGCATTCCCTATACCTAACTGCTTTAATTTGTGCTTAATTGTTAATCGCACCAACAATCTTAACTAAGTAGGTATTTCGATAGCTAAACCATTATTGGTAATTTTAAAGACCAGTCTGGATTAATATGTATTTATTTCTGAAAAATTATTTGGGATTGAGTATTTTCACGGCCAACCTAATAAAATTTTACGTATTTTTTGTTGCAATTAATGTTTAGATTGAATCACCAATAACTCACAAATTAAAGCAGTTAGGTATAGGGAATGCTTAAGAAATAAAAAAGTACTATAAAATATCATTTCACTACAATACAAAAATACAGGGTGTTCCATTTAAGAAAACTCAGAAAATACTCATTCCGAGTTTCGATCAACCCTGTATACTAAAATTAAAAATTTAGCTATACTAATGATTCTTAACAATAGTAGAGTATATTAAAAATCATTTGAACGTAAATAGAGTTTTAGATGTCAAACTACTACAATTCTACAGGGTGTGAATATTGCTACGAAATTAATAAAAAAAACATAGTTATCTTTTAAAATACCCTGTATATTATTACAAAACCTTATATTTTAAGAAAGAAGACATCGAAGAGAATCCGAAAATGTAAAAATATACAGGGTCTCCAATTTAGAAAAACGAAGTTATAAGCAACTTCCGGTATAACCGGAAGTTGCAAAGAGATGAAAATATTTTCATTTAATAGATCATCCTTCAAAACCCCTTTATTCCAATTTTCATGATTCTGTTGCCTTTAGTTCTAGAGATATTTCTAATAGGCCAGTTATATATATATATATATATATATATATATATATATATATATATATATATATATATATATATATATATATATATATGCTTCGTTGACTACCAAAAGGCATTTGATTGTGTAAGCTGGATAAATCTGTGGTCAATTTTAATAGAAATGGGCGCACCAATGCACCTGGTGACACTTATTAAAAATCTATACCAGTCTAATATAGCGACAGTACGACTAGATCAGAAGTTCTCAAACCAATTCAAGACCGAGAGAGGTGTTAGACAAGGATGCGTGTTGTCACCTGACTTATTTAACATTTATGGTGAACATGTCATGAGGATGGTTTTAGAAGGATGGGCCGGTGGAGTAACAGTAGCTGGTAAGAAAATCTCCAATTTAAGATTTGCTGATGACACTACACTTATAGCAGCAAATGAGCAAGAAATGTTTGATCTTCTGCGAAGAGTTGAGTACGAAAGCAATAGAGTTGGTCTGAAAATCAATAAAGCTAAGACAAAAATAATGGTGGTCGACAGATTTGACCCTATTCAACTGACTAACATATTACAGGAATACCAGATAGTAAACACCTTTGTCTATCTCGGGTCTAGTATAACTAACGATGGTAACTGTGAAGCAGAAGTTCGGAGACGTATTGGTATGGCAAAAAATGCGATGAGTCGCCTAACTAAAGTTTGGAAAGACAGATCTATCTCTCAAAATATCAAGATGAGACTGGTGAATGCCCTTGTATTCTCAATATTTCTATACGGAGCAGAGACTTGGACTCTTCGCGCATGCGAACGCCAAAAAATTGATGCCTTTGAGATGTGGTGCTGGAGAAGAATGCTGCGCATACCTTGGACAGCTCATAGGACAAACGTTTCCATTCTAAACCAACTGAATATTAAAAAAAGGCTGTCCACAATATGTCTGCAACGAATTCTGCAATTCTTTGGTCACGTAGTTCGCAGAGGTGACGACAGTTTGGAGAGATTAATTGTTTCTGGAAACGTTCCGGGGAGAAGATCAAGAGGACGATCACCAACTAGATGGTCTGACCAAATAAAGCATTCAGCTGGAAACTCATTCTGCGCAGCTCTTAGAGCAGCTGAAGATAGAGACCAATGGAGAAACATTGTTAGGAATATTGGAAGAAATCACGATCCTCAGTAATGGGGAAACGACAGGAGAGAGATATATATATATATATATATATATATATATATATACAGTGCTGTTTTTGTAACAATATAGGTTCCGGTACTCAATGTTCCGGGGGTCTGGGGAGTGTTCATATAGGGGGTCTACCCCCGGGAAAACTTTTTAAGTCTAGCCTCAATAAGGGGGCGTTTTAAAGCTGTTTGGAATCACGGCAAAAATTAATTAATTTGTCTATAATTTTGTTGTTTTTTTATCTTTTTCCCAAAAGGTCCCGGTACGGTGTACCGGCACGTACCGTCACAAAAACAGCACTGTATATATATATATATATATATATATATATATAAAACAATTTTGATTTTCGGTGGGTTGGAGTCAATAAAAGGGCTACTAGAAGACTATTTTTTAATTACTCAAGCTTTCGAATGTGTTTACATTCATTTTCAAGAGCTAAAAAGTAACTGATAAAGTGGAACAAAGATCATGTAAAAATACAACTTACCAGATAAATCTAGATTGGTAATTAAACTTGCTTACATAAATAAATACAAATAAGAGAAAAAATGTTAATAATCATCAAATGAATTCTTCCCAGACTGAATATTACAAAATAACTGCCAAAAGATTTAAATTTTTTTAATTTTGAATTTGAAATATAGATATTAAAATGAATTTTCAAAATGTTTAAGTCAATGTCAGCGAAAAAGTATGTCAAACATCGACAAGTAGCTAAAATTGGGATATATTTAACTATATTACTGACATGATAATTTATTAAAAAAAAAGAAGTTGTAAATAAGTAGAAGAAAAGAAAAAAAATTAAAAATTATTTTCGTAGTTTACAGAAGCTTCTGTAAACTACGAAAATAATTTTTAATTTTTTTTCTTTTCTTCTACTTATTTACATCTTCTTTTTTTTTAATAAATTATCATGTCAGTAATATAGTTAAATATATCCCAATTTTAGCTACTTGTCGATGTTTGACATACTTTTTCGCTGACATTGACTTAAACATTTTGAAAATTCATTTTAATATCTATATTTCAAATTCAAAATTCAAAAAATTTAAATCTTTTGGCAGTTATTTTGTAATATTCAGTCTGGGAAGAATTCATTTGATGATTATTAACATTTTTTCTCTTATTTGTATTTATTTATGTAAGCAAGTTTAATTACCAATCTAGATTTATCTGGTAAGTTGTATTTTTACATGATCTTTGTTCCACTTTATCAGTTACTTTTTAGCTCTTGAAAATGAATGTAAACACATTCGAAAGCTTGAGTAATTAAAAAATAGTCTTCTAGTAGCCCTTTTATTGACTCCAACCCACCGAAAATCAAAATTGTTTTATCCAAACAAGTCAACAAAGTACTTCTTTTTTCTTTACTTTATATATATATATATATATATATATATATATATGTAATGAAACTACATATACTTTCATCATTTTAATATTACTGTGCTCCAATGCGTCATCTCAAATTGGAATTTCAAATTGGAACGCAGTCAGCCGACGTTAGAAATTCGGAACACACTCCTGGCCTGCCGAGCCGTTAGATACCTTAGAATATAAAAGAACAGGAAGGAGTCTATCATATATCAACAACACCTTAAATTTCTAGCGGAACTGGCCATCTTGAACGTCTGTGGATGACTCATAAGTTTTTGTCAACGAGGTAGAAGCTTAGAATATAAAATAAACTAGGAAGGAGTACAATGCGAAATGACTCCGAGCCAGGAAGGAGGTTGCAAATGGCGATCAACTGTCAGATTTGCTTTCTATCTCCAGTGACGTACCTTTGAAAGAGGGAAGAAAATAAATTCTTAACGATTTTATTACATCTTTGATGTTAAAGAAACTGCTGCTATAGATCAAGAGAAAATACGTATTAATATAATATTTTGTTGAAAAGTCAGTTAAATAACATTTTATTATACTAATAACTTCAGTTAATTGATTGCATATACAGGAGCTTTACCAGATGGTACGCCTATGCACACACACACAGCTGATCCAATACACAAACAACTTCTACCTCGTTGACAAAAACTTATGAGTCATCCACAGACGTTCAAGATGGCCAGTTCCGCTAGAAATTTAAGGTGTTGTTGATATATGACAGACTCCTTCCTGTTCTTTTATATTCTAAGGGTAGAAGGTGTTTGTGTATTGGATCAGCTGTGTGTATAGGCCTACCATCTGGTAAAGCTCCTGTATATGCAATCAATTAACTGAAGTTATTAGTATAATAAAATGTTATTTAACTGACTTTTCAACAAAATATTATATTAATACGTATTTTCTCTTGATCTATAGCTGTTTCTTTAACATCAAAGATGTAATAAAATCGTTAAGAATTTATTTTCTTCCCTCTTTCAAAGGTACGTCACTGGAGATAGAAAGCAAATCTGACAGTTGATCGCCATTTGCAACCTCCTTCCTGGCTCGGAGTCATTTCGCATTGTACTCCTTCCTAGTTTATTTTATATTCTAAGTTAGATACCAGCTGTGGAGAGATTTGATCGACGACGTCTGTCAAGCATTTATGAAACTTTTATTTTCACTTATTTGTAGAAATAATCATAGGGTACAATCGCTAACTAATCGATTAGTAATCGATTTGTGATTTACATGCTGAATGCCACAATTTATGTGGCATTCAGCAGAAAAGCACTAATCGATTAGTTAGCGATTGCGTCTGCTGAATGCACCCATAGATTGGGAATATCCGCTGTGAGCTCGTACGTAGAGGGGATATTTATAAATTCGTGAGCGCCAGTAGTGACAAGTCTGTAAACGTTTACCGGAAATTTGACATAAATGTCAAAGTGATTAATTTAAAATTAAAATTAAAAACATTAATTATAAAAAATATTAGTTGATCAAAGCTGTGGTATATATTATTACCTTAAATATACTTACGTTTTAAATACTGAATTTGCGTTTTTTAATGTTCTGTAATATGTACTTATAAATTAATCTTGGCGCCATCTACATGATAATTGTGAAAGTATCCGAAGTAAGAAATTAATGGTCGCGTTCACCAGAATAATCCGAGTGCAATCCGATTAATTTGCGCTGAAACGCTGACAGTTTTTTTACTAGTGAACGACTGACGTTTGACATTCGATTGAGAGTGTTCTGTGTTCCATTTGTTTATTTTTTTATTCTTTGTTTATATAATTTATAACCTAGACAGTTTTGTTTTTAAATAAAACTGAAACTGTGTCTAAGCTAAAATGGATAATATTCTTGAAGAATTTTTGTTTGGGGACGAAATTAGCAAATGCCGTTATACATTTAGCAGATGTACCTGCCTCACAATTATTCCAGAAGGATGAGATGAAATTAAATATATATAAACCATAATTCAATATCCAATTTAGAGAACATTTTCGTATGTCCAGAACTACTTTCCAGGTAAAATTGTATAACAAATTAATAACATCATGTATATTATATTGTTATATTTCCAGGAACTATTTAATTGTATTGGTCATATCCACCAATTTGAAAACAGAATAATTCTATTGGAAAAAATTAATGTTTGTGATGTGGATGCTAAGTAAACCAGAGAATTTGTTGCTGGGGATACGTTTGGTTTGCCAAAGAGCTCTGGACATAAGATTTTCACCCAAATAATATAGAATTACAAAAAATTGGAAATAACTAATCTTGAATATCAATGTGTATATTGAGTTTAATTTTATTGTAAATATTCTATAATATAATTTTATTGTAAATATTGTATTAACACATTTGTGGACACATCTTCATATGCAGACAGTAATTTCCCTTTGTAAGTACATGCATATTAGTCGTATCTGCGAATGGGTTAATTGTAAATCGTAATCAATAAAAATTTTTTGTGAATCAATAAAAAACTGGTTTGTTTGAAAATAAATGTAGTACAAATGTGGTCATAATATTTATTTTCATGCTTAGATAAAAACTAAATGTATTGTACTTAACACAACCTTTCATATATCTTCCTCCTCCATTGTTAAGCAGAATTTGTTAACAAGAATTGTCCCTCCATTCTTTTTTTAATAAGAGGAATTTCTTCCTTAGCGTTCCTAGTATTTGGTTGTGGCTCTAAAATTGCATTTGTTTCACTGAGAGCATCTAAAAGGTCTCTCAATCCTTATTTCGTTTGACATAGCCATACTCGTAGAAATAATTCTATCTGTATTGATGGTATTATCAGAGAACAACGAACACATGGTGGTCTTCAGAGTGCTCCCAACCAACAGTACCTTATGCTGCTGCGTTTTCTTTTACTGTTTTAACCCTTATCCGGGCAAGTGGGGCTCAATAGGCCCGAAATGCCATGTCTTTTATATGGAAGTAAAATGTCTTGCCCGGATAAGTATTAAAGTGAGCTTTCTCGTTTCAGAATTTTTTATCGAATACAGCTTCAAGATAATGTAACCATGCAAAATAATTATTTTTTCCCTTTATAGGATGCCAGCAACAACTTTGTAATGTGAGATTGCTTGGAAATGTGCTTCTGTATGAGCATCATAAAGGGATGTCTACTGCATTCCCAGTTTATCTCAAGAGTTAGTTGGTTGTGATCAAAGAATCGTATTAAAAAATAGATTATATCTCCCTCTAGTTCTTTTTTCATAGTACTTATATTAAATTTGGATTATGCCTAATTCCATGAAATGACAACAAATAATATGATTGTAAATAGTTTTGAAAAAGCTGTTTAAACTGTATAATTAAATTTTTTTTAAAACGTCTACTTTTAAAAATTTCGTACCTAGGCCTGGATCCCGCATACCAAAAAAAAGTTGATTAATAGCAAGCTCAAATTTGTTAATAGCTTAACGGTGTCTAGTTGGACACACTTTGATGTATAGAAACACTGGAACAGGGGAAGCCTTTAATTGTGGAACGTGCCATCCTGACAAGTTTATGATTGTGAAAACTAGCAGGTTGTTTTTAAGTTTATTCAATAGCAAACTTTGTATATTATAATATATGAAAAAATTTTTGTCCGAAAAATATGTTGGGCAGTTGGCTGAAAGACTTTGGTCGATGGCCTTTTGGTACATTGTATCAATAAAGTATGTCTCTCTCTATGTTGGGCATTTTAATAATTCCGACACGTAGAACATGTCAGAGGATAGGAATTATATTGGTGATAAATAGCAGTCTAATTTTGCATGCTAATGAAAGAGTAGCAAATCAATAGGAAGTTCTGTCTGACACAACACATGAGACGTTTTTGTAGTCTGACGTTCGAAACCTGTAACCTGTTCAACAATTAAAACTTCCCGTTCCAGTGTTTGTTTTAAATTAAAACATCAAAGTTTGTCCGACTAGACACCGTTAAGCTAATAACAAATTTTCAGCTTGCTATTAATAAACTTTCTTTTGGTATGCAGGATCCAGGCCTATTAACTATTTAACTCGAGCAGATTCCATTTTACCAGCGAATATAAATCTCATTCAAAATTCGGCATATCTAGATACTTAACTTAATGAAATCTTACCAGAATAATAAACGTTTACTACAAGAACAAGAAAATTTTGATAATAAATTAAAGATTCGGTCAGCTGTAGAAAGGTTTGAACTAATAAAATGCAAATTTAGAGGATTAAAATTTGATACAGAAAATATTTGATTAACGAACATTGTGTTTTACACAATTTTATAATATAGAAGGCAATAATGTTCTGGATAAATGCAATATTGAGTAGGTATGCTAAATAAAGAAATTAATAACATAACGGTGGGTGAAGAAGAATAAAAAATTGGAAATATTATTGAAAATAACTAATATGGAGTATTATTGTATAGGTACCTACCTACCTATATTAAATTTAATTTTATTGTAGATAAATATTAATTACAAATAGTTGGTATGCAATCAATACCAATTTTTATAAGATTTGTGAATCAATCAAAAACTGGATTGTTGGAAAATAAATGAGGTAGGTACCTACTATACAGATATTGTGTTAATATTTCTAGTAACTATATAAATAAAAAAACACAAATATTTCTAACTTAATTTAGATAATAACTATATATAGGATACATATTAATAATACTAAAATAAGAACTACAAATATTTACAATAAATTACATACAATAATTATTGTATTTATATTCAATTTTAATTAAATTATCCATTTTACTTTGAACTTAATTTTAAAGTTGGCGGGATTCAGCTATCACAGCACAATAACAAATTTAAGGCTGAATAAAATGGCGAGCGCTTCCAATCCGATTAATTCAGCGCACCGTTCACTAGTAAAAGAGCTTCCAATCCGATTGCAATCCGATTCCAAGCTCTCTGTTTGATGAACGCAACCAATATTTCATTAATAGAACGTCAAAATGATTAGCAAAATCTTAAAAAAATCTATTACAATTTAATTACTTTTTAGCGTTGTAAATATTAAACGATAACAATTAAGAGGATCGGTACGTATTTTCGGCTGCAATGCTATTCAAATGGGGATTCATTTTTTTCGAATCCTGAGAAAACTAATAAGTATTTTTGAAAAATGTAAACGCAGAATGAAAGATCACGTTATTAGCGAGGGCCGAAAGTCCCTGAGAACTTCTATAACGTTTATTTTAATAAGCTACAGGGGTGAAAAGCTAAGAGAAAATTTGGTGTGATTTTTAATTTCAAATATATCATTCAAAATAAACTTTTTATTTATTCTAAGGGACTTTCGGCCCTCGGTAATAATTTAGTCTTTCATTCTGCGTTTAAATTTTTCAAAAATATTTATTGGTTTTTTCAGGATTCGAAAAAAATAAACACAATGCCGTGGTAATATTTTCCAAATCTATCTTTGTCTTACAACGCACTCTGCCGAATATAATATTGTCAGCATATATTGTCAGTCAGACACTGGCAACCAGTGAGAATTTTAAATATTTGACATTGCATCGGGAATATGTTGAGTTATTGATTAAATATTATTGATATATAATGTATTTGATAAATAATTGATTTAAGACGTGAACTTAATAAAAAGTTATTTATTGTGTATTATTTGTGGAAGATCCAAGCAGAGAATACATCAGGATAATATATTCTGTGATCCAAGTATTTTGTTGTTAAAGATGTTCAAAATTGTAAGCGTTCCATAACAATATATTATTAAAAAATCACTTTAACACTTTTTCTCTTTTTTCGATTGAGTATTAGTCTTTGTTGTACAAATAAATTATTACAATCACTGAATACATAGTTAGTGAAAAAATTATCACATTTATTAACTGAATTAATAATTTGCAATTATTATTTTTTTTCTCTGATTCTGGCCTTGGTTTAGAACTAGAACCTTTAGCCACGTAATTGGATAACTTATCACTAACTATAACTTATAACTTATAATTTGCAATTATAAAAATAACAGTTATCCAAGAACATTCAAAACCCATCTCTTTAAATTAATGATGACATTTTCAAGTAGAATGACATTCTAGTAATGTTTACATCTTGAATATAAAATAAACTAGGAAGGAGTACAATGCGAAATGACTCCGAGCCAGGAAGGAGGTTGCAAATGGCGATCAACTGTCAGATTTGCTTTCTATCTCCAGTGACGTACCTTTGAAAGAGGGAAGAAAATAAATTCTTAACGATTTTATTACATCTTTGATGTTAAAGAAACAGCTATAGATCAAGAGAAAATACGTATTAATATAATATTTTGTTGAAAAGTCAGTTAAATAACATTTTATTATACTAATAACTTCAGTTAATTGATTGCATATACAGGAGCTTTACCAGATGGTACGCCTATGCACACAGCTGATCCAATACACAAACACCTTCTACCTCGTTGACAAAAACTTATGAGTCATCCACAGACGTTCAAGATGGCCAGTTCCGCTAGAAATTTAAGGTGTTGTTGATATATGACAGACTCCTTCCTGTTCTTTTATATTCTAAGGTTTACATATCCATACCAGTGTGAATTTTATTACACGTAATTTGCCGTGTAAAGACAGAAAAAGTAGGGATACACGTAAAATATTTGCGAATTATGTACCCATAGCCTTAAATAATAAATTTAAAAATTACCGGTGAAAGTTGAATTAGTAACCGCTAGGAGCGACACCAGCGAAGCTCAGAGCGTATAGGGCTTTTCATCGATTGTCATTTGTTTCGAGCTTCTGTCATGTGTCACATAATATTAATATTATCACGTCATACGTTTTTGGTTTTTTGTATCATTTGTAAAATACCTTAGAATATAAAATAAATTAGGAAGGAGTACAATGCGAAATGACTCCGAGCCAGGAAGGAGGTTGCAAATGGCGATCAACTGTCAGATTTGCTTTCTATCTCCAGTGACGTACCTTTGAAAGAGGGAAGAAAATAAATTCTTAACGATTTTATTACATCTTTGATGTTAAAGAAACAGCTATAGATCAAGAGAAAATACGTATTAATATAATATTTTGTTGAAAAGTCAGTTAAATAACATTTTATTATACTAATAACTTCAGTTAATTGATTGAATATACAGGAGCTTTACCAGATGGTACGCCTATACACACAGCTGATCCAATACACAAACACCTTCTACCTCGTTGACAAAAACTTATGAGTCATCCACAGACGTTCAAGATGGCCAGTTCCGCTAGAAATTTAAGGTGTTGTTGATATATGACAATATGACAGACTCCTTCCTGTTCTTTTATATTCTAAGGTCCGCTTGCCACTATGCTAAATTTAGTACTGAAATTAGTACTAAAAATATTGTATCTACAAATTAGATGCGCGCGCCGATTTAGTACTAAAAATTAAAACATGTTCTAATTTCTTGTACTGAAATTGACACAATATTAAAAAGTGAGGTTGTATTAGCTTTGATCGCGCAGTACGTCCTGGGTATACCCAGAGGGAGAACGCCTGCGCATTACAAAATTGGGCGTTCGCGGAGTCCAAATCTTTCCCTCTGAACACCCTCCGGATTTTTAATTCGGTGTTCGCGCAGTACAGAAAAAAGATCCTGAACATGCCCGGGGTACGCTCTCGACGTTCGAGGATTTTGTTTCGGATTTTAAGTTCGCACAGGCGCACAAAATATTTGGGAAGAATTTCTTGACATTCTGTTCTTACTCCTTCCAATTCTTAACCTAAAATATTGTTTTGTTAAACAACTTGTAGATGTAGATTCTGGTTTTTAAAGTTTTGAAATTATGTAAAGTGTTGTGTCATTTAAATATTCTTCAAACAAATTTTAATATTTTTTATATTAAAGCTTTTTTAGTTGTTTTTGTCAATGTTTTCCATTTCGTATGTTTATAAATAAGTAGGTACCTTTTCAAGTATTATTTTCATTCGATATTCGATAATTATCTATTACGGTAGTATGTATTACAATAAATTGTACTCTGTTTTTACTTAATTTCTTCTATCTAAATGAGCTTATAAGTACCTACATATTCTTGTGGTTTATTTTTCAGTTTAATTTATGAGTTAAATTAGTCTCTTATTGAATATAATGAAACATAAACAATACATCAAACTTATTCTGAAACTATTTCTTGTGTCTTGTTATATTTCATTATTTTTGTGGTGTAATAAACCACAACACAATGCCACAACCCATTAAATTCAATACATAGATATCAAAATTGGAAATGATTGTTTTACTAAATTATTCCTTCCTTCAGATAATGTTCAACCCTCATGAAGTTAAAGGTAATTTTTATATCTACATATCAACAATCTTTTACTCTCTACAAAAATGTAAGCTGGATTTCAGAGTGGAAATAACCACATTATATTGTGGAAATAATAAAGAAAGACTCTAATCAAATTTCTACCTTCTAAGAAAGGCATTGAATTATTGAATAGAAAGTTAATCATTTGCCTGTTGCCTTTATTCTCTTTTCTTTTTCTCTTTGTTGACATACAAATTTGTTGCATTTGCATTTTTTTGACATTTATTTCGAAATAAGAAAGAGACAACAAAAATCTTCTTTCTCTAACCTTAATGTATGCAACCCGTCATTACATTGCGAATCCGAAAATTGTTCGCGGAGCGAAAAATCCTGAGCATGTCCAGGATAAGTTTACGTTGACGCCTGCGCATTGGAAACTAATCCCGAACTTACTCTGGGTATGCTCGATTTGTACTGCGCGAACACTACTATTGTATATTAGGTACTTTTGTTTTTTTTATAGGTACATAATAATAGTGATTTCAACATGTGGAGAAAAAGGCAGATTGAAACATTAATAGAGTTTTACAAATCGAATCAATGATCAATGTTTGTATGTGCCAAAGCACCCTCTCTATAGAATAGGAACGCACGAATTAAAGTTTTGGAAGAAATAAAGGCAGAATTAGCCAAACTAGGTGTGGATATATCTCTAATAGCAGAAATAAAAGCCAAGTTTGCCAGTTTTGCAAAAATACTTCTTCCCATCTTTTATTGTTAATAAGTTAATGGCTTGCAACTTGCAATCTCAATTAGTAAAGCTCCTATCTATGAACCTTGAGTAAAGCTCATGTAAATTTAGTAGGTAGAGCGCATGCCTATATGCTGATTACAATTCGGATAGTTGCAAACACAAACTTGGCACAAACTGACTTTTTCATACTAAGGCCCGGTCTTTTCACCTCCGGATAAATAGTTAACGGGAAGTTTATCTGACAGATAAAAAAAGTAGCGTCTTTTCACTCTGGAATAAAGTTATCCGGCAGATAAATTGACGTTAAATATCAAATATTTAACTGCCGAATAAAGTACCGAATAAGAAGTTATCTGGCAGATAAACTTTGATTTTCGTATATTTCATGGTTTCTGATTACCAGGAAACTAAAAATATAACCTAAAATCTTGAGGGTCTGATTGAATTTATTGCAAAAGTAAAATTTTGTTCTTTCTAAAAATTCTCAATCACAAATTTTATGTTATTTTGTTTTTATACATACCTACCTACTGTAATTTTTTAAGCAGAGTTATTAGATATTAAATTAAAGATGGGTTATAATTTGAAAAAATTATAATAGGTATGTATTATTGTATACCTACCCAACTATATTCATTTACAAAGGAAAACAAGTTGTAAAAAATAAAAATAGAATAGTTTCTTATCCCATCATTTCTTTGAATTGCCAAATATTTTACGATTCCAAAATGAAAGGTATTGATATATGTAGGTAGTAACTAGAATTATGTATGCACATGGTTCTCAGAAACAGTAGATGATACCTACCTTGAAAAAAAAGCTGCTGTTAAGTATCCAAAACATACTGGGTGTATCATGAAATTCTAAAAAAAATAGAATATAGGAAGACTGATTTTATATTCTGAGAATTTCGTAATACTCCCCGGATATGTTTTAAATAGGTACCTTCTTACTAATATTTTTTTGTGCCAAATATAAGTAATTCTGTATTATTGCTGTTTAAATTCAGATCATAGCAATGGGTTGTTACTTTTTTAATGAGTCCGCAAATACATCCCTTTTTGTATTCAGTTGTCCTACACTGAAGCAATATATTTATAACATAGAGAGAGATGAAAATGAAGACAATTTTGAAAATGAATTGCTAAGTATAGACCAGGAATAAGCTAAATTATTGAATTTACTGAAGTTATGATGTTTGATAACCTTATAAAAATTTTTGTGTTAAGCTTGTCACGCACGGGGAACTATACTAAAATATATCTCATATCACTCACTATAGTAATGAGTGAGGCTGCATACACGGAACTATACCTAATGTATATTATGGTTCCGTTTATGCAGGCTCACTCATTATTATAGTGAGCAATATGAGATGTAATATATCTATTATAGTATACCTCCTGGTCAGTAACAAGCTTTATGGGGAAATAGAAGGAGCATTAATATACATGTATAATTTTTTATTCTTTATTTAATTGTCCTTTGTATAATTTAATTATTAAATTTAATAAATCAATGAATTTTTGTGTCTCTTCTGCCCTTTAATTTTCTCTGGCACGCTTGTGTTCTACCCTTTCCTCCTCTTTTTCTATCTGAAGCAATTGAGCTATGTTGGGTATTAGCGTTGTTCTTTCTTGTAATACATTCTCTAGTTTATTATTGGTAGCTTATTTCTGGAACTAGCTTTTTCTTTGAGAACACAGGATTCCATCTTCTAGGTGTTTGTCATATCTGTAACCAATTTTTTTTATTTAGAAAAGTGAAAGATATCTACTATGGGCCATTCCACGAACATACGCCTGTTTTGGATTATTTCGACAACGAATATTTTACTGTGCAACCTAAGAAGTACGAAAGTAAATGGCACTAATAATTATTCCAATAAATAACAATGTAATTTGCAATTTACTTTTGTTCTTCTTATTTTGCAACGTAAAATATTCGTTGTCGAAGTAATCCAAAACAGGCGTATGTTCGTGGAATGACCCATAACAAATATTAAAATTAGGTTTTATTCTTGTTATTGGGATTCTTCAATTTACCATGTAAATTATCCAATCTTTAAAATATTGTGTTTTGATATACATAGTTGGTTTATCCCTAGTTTACTATTCAATATACCAGTTGGATGGATTATGAATCTGTAGCGTTTTGACAATGATTGATATGTCCATCTAGCCTAATTTTTCAGGAGGGCATTTTGAAAGTTTAAATCATGTTTTGTCAACCCAAAAACGAAAAGTAATCAACATAAGAAATCAAGTAATATATCAAGTTCTGGCCTACCTAATACAGTAGAATCCAGATTATCCGTGCTCCTCGGGACCGAAGGTGGCACTGATAATCCGAACATGTATTTCTTATGTATAATAAGTACGTACCTACCATAAAAAGATAACAGAAAAAATAAATCTTTCATTATGAGTCTCTCTTTCGTCATATAGAGTTTCCGTTAAGTGATTTACAATGACGCTATGTTGATAAAACCTCAAAAATGCAACTTGAGTAATAGAAAATCATAGCACGGATAATTAGGGTTCTACTGTAAGTTAAAAGGGGACATGTGGGACAAAGGGGGTTTTACCTTCATCATACACATACCAAACTATACCAACTTGAAGAAATGTTACTAAATAGCATATCAAGCAAATAATCTCATTATGGCTAAAATCAGACGTAACATCAAGTTTTGCCATATTGCATGATATTTACAGAAATATAGTATTGAATTTAAATAAAAGTTTTCCCCACATTAACAAATTTTTACATCATTGAACAGTAATTAGGTTTGTTCTAGCATCAGTTTCAAACGGTTTGAAACCATCAGCGAATAGTCGACCAGCGCGAGTAGATAGGGGATAGCACTGGTGACTGTATTATGTTGTCTCACTGAGCAACTAATTGCTGACGGTTTCTGACTAGTTTGACTGTTTGCTAGAACAAACCTAATATTAATAATCATATAATATGTACATATATAATTATGTAAACAAAATTACCACTGCATCTGTTTCATTAGCTAGCTTGTCTTTATTTAAACTTGTCTTTGTCTTCTATTTTACATACAAATCAACAGTTTTCCTCTAATTTAAAATGGATTTACCTCTTGTTCAAGCTCTCCAGTAAACTATTTCAGCATAATCAATGTTTTCCTTCTAAAACAATATTGTTGTCTGATTAAAATATGGAAATGTATTTCTAAACCTTATTGACTTTGTATACCTATTTTTTTAAGTTGTAATTCTTTGATTTACTTACATTTCCTTCATTCCTTCTTCCAAAATGGAAATAAAATCGATAAAATCATCTTTGAAATACTTCGAATCTAATTATGTTAGGTTAAGTTAAAGCTGAAATTATAAAAATAAACATAAAAGTCAGGTGTGTTCGGAATCCAAACTTACTTTTAAGCTTATCTACCGGATAACTAACTGGAACATAAATTGACGTGAAAAGACGGGTACATTTTATCTGGCGAATAAATATTTATACTCCAGATAGCTAACTGCCAGATAAGAGCATATTTATTCGGAGGTGAAAAGACCGGGCCTAAATCGACTCGCGCAACTAACCAATATTTTTAGTACTGAAATTAGTATAATGGCAAACGGGTCTAAGTAAAATACCAATAACTAACGTATGACGTAGATATATTAATATTATGTGACACATGACAGAAGCTCGAAACAAATGACTGTGACTGTGAATGAAAAGCCCTATAGGGCTCAAGGTTAATAGATTAGGGCGTAGGTTGTCTCATAACTGTAGACCAATCAAAGGCTGGCTTTTTAAAGGCGGGAATACGTCATCCGTACGACAATTTTAAAATTGTCATAAGAGTCAATGCTAATAAAAGGTTCAAAAACTTAGGTTTTGCAATATATTTTGAGATTTTCTTGGGTATAGGTATATTTAAGTGGTTCTTATATTGGTAATTATATCAATTTTTCCCTTAAAAATCAATAGTCTGCTAACAAAAAACTAGAATTCATTTAACACTTATTATGTGTGTTTTAAATGGAGAAAACAATTTAATTAGCACAAAAATCCAAAAAAATAGAAGAAAAAGTTTAAAATCAAAAATACTAATATGTAGGTACTTACTTATTATGTTTTTCGTGGAATGTGCAGCACTTTTATCATTTTTGGTGGTATGCAACAACAAAAGAACGAATAATATAAATAATTTATTATTAGGTTAAAATATAAAAAAGACGTAACATAATATTAACATATTCAGACACGAGGAAATGTTTGCTACCTATTTTCTTATGTTCAGAGGCCCATTTATCTTGTAACATTTTATTATCCATTATTGTTTGATAATTTAAGGTATTTGGGAAATGTCCAAAAACATTATTTTGTTTCCATCTGGTTCAGGAATTTTGGAGTTGCTTTTACATATAGCTATGCTACAAATGTTACCACCACTCATCTAAAAAATGTTTTATTATTATAACATACCAAACTACATATTATTATGTGTAATATTATAATTGTTAAACTAACCTTACACGGTTACGAAAACACACTTCACAAGTCATTACTGCCTTTGTATAGGACCCAAATAAGTAATTATAGTAATATAGTCCTTATATGCTTAAAAACTCAACAAATATTAAACAAATAAACGATATTATAAGAAAATTCCACAAAAATATGCAGAAATATAACCACATACAACTGTCAAACTTGACTTTGTCGTACGAGTGACGTAGGCATTCCCCTCCCTCTCGCTTCCGCCCACATAGTTATGAGATAACCTAACCCCTATCTATGAACCTTGTATAGGGCTTTTCATTCACAGTCAATTTCACAAACCATACATACTTATAGACGTTTCACGACCATGTTAATCTTTCGGATCGAATTAACGCCATCTCTTGATTGGAATGGGAACTAAATTGACAAATTTTAGTTACGTGAGAATTTCCAATTATAAATTTTGCGGGATTTTTGATGAAATTTCGCAGGAAATTAAAACAACAGAAAGACAATTCAATGTTTTATTCCATATTTTACTGAAAACTTCAAAGATTCCAATTTGTTTTCAAAATGCTAAACACTACTGCTATGTGTCACGTGAAAGCACTGATGTGTATCGAGTTGAATCAAAATTTTTGAAAGAATCTTGTACATAGGATGATTGTTTAGATAAATATTACCTTATAATCTTTTACAAACTTCCAAAAATTTGTAGGTCCGTAATGTTGATGACACACTTGTCTATTGGAATAAACTGTTTCAGGATCTATTATATTGTTTTTTTTTAATGTGGAGAAACACAACACGGGATGATCAATGTAAACTAAAAATTCTACTCATAAAAATGGAGAGGAGGTTAATACACTTATTAAAATTGTGATTAAATCTAATTAAAAACGTAACACCATTATAATAAAATAATTAAGCCACAAACTGTAAAATAAAAAGTAAATAACAAATTAATTTAATTGTCAACTGTCAGTTGTTAAATATGACAAGAGAATTGACTGACAGCGACATCTCTGGATTGGAATGGTAACTAATTTGCTGTCTTGACCTTGACAATTTACGTGAAACGTCTATGAGTATGTATGGTTTGTGGTCAATTTGTTTCGAGCTTTTGTCATGTGTCACATAATATTAATATATCTACGTCACACGTCATTGGTATATAAGGTCGCGTTCATCAGACAGAGAGCTTGGAATCGGCTTGCAATCGGATTGGAAGCTCTTTTACTAGTGAACGGTGCGCTGAATTAATCGGATTGGAAGCGCTCGCCATTTTATTCAGCCTTAAATTTATTGTGCTGTGATAACTGAATCCCGCCAACTTTAAAATTAAGTTCAAAGCAAAATGGACAATTTAATTAAAATTGAATATAAATACAATAATTATTGTATGTAATTTATTGTAAATATTTGTAGTTCTTATTTTAGTATTATTAATATGTATATATAGTTATTATCTAAATTAAGTAAAGAAATATTTGTGTTTTTTTTTTATTTAGGTATATAGTTGTTAGAAATATTAACACAATATCTGTACCCTAATAACACAAAACATTCCATGAATGTTCCTAGAATGTACTCACAGGACATTCCAAACATTCCTGGAATGTCCCCAAATGCACACTAATGTCCCTGGAAAGTCCCTGGAATGTGCTGTGTCAGCATTTTAAATATTCTTAGAATGTTCTGTTGGAACATTCCATGAATGTCTACGAATGTTCTTTGGACATTCACAGTATATGTTTTAGACTGAATGTCTTGTTGGAACATTCCATGAATGTTCTTTGGACATTCACAGTATATTTTTTAGACTGAATGTCTTGTTGGGACATTCCATGAATGTTGGAACATTCCATGAATGTTCTTTGGACATTCACAGTATATTTTTTAGACTAAATGTCTTGTTGGAACATTCCATGAATGTCTACGAACGTTCTTTGAACATTCACAGTATATTTTTTAGGCATTCTCTGAAATATATCGTCAGTGCTGTGACAATACCTCCTATATCTTTTTTCATGAGGTTCGCAGGAGACGAAAAACATTTTTTAAGGTCACCTCCTGTTTGCATACGTAAGTTCTGGCTTGTTTTGTAGTAAATAGATAGTTAAATTTACTGCAAAACAAGTCAAAAAATATATGAAAACAGGAGGTGGCCCAAACAAGTTTTTAGTCTATCTTACAAATCTCATGAAAAAACAGATAGGAGGTATTGTCACATCACTGACGATATGTGGCCATACCAAATAATGCATCCTTGATAAATATAAACATTTTTATTGCAAAAAATCTTTTCATACATTTTTTTAATGTAATTTACTGATATTCCTATAAAAAAATTTGTCACATTTGCTTTGTAAACCTTTCTTTTGCCTTTCATAGCCACATATTCCATTTCCTTCCTGGTTTTTTGTAGACCACTTCTCTCAGCTGATTCTAAAAGAAAATAAAATAAATGGTAATTTTTTTATCCTTTACAATTAACAATCAGAAGAAATATTTACAGGTAATAATATGCATATAATAATAATAATAATAAAATAAATAATAAATTAAATAATATTTAAATAAATAATAAATAATATTTAATAAAGAAAATAATAAAACATTTTGTATTTTGACAACGACGTCCGATGTGGAAGTAGAAACCATAATAAAGTTATTTTTTCAAGTAAATTCTGGCTTATTTCCCCATTAAAATAGTTACAATAATTACAAAAATGCCACAAAGAAATAGCTTTTTCACAAACTAATAAGTATTTTGTTTTATTATATTTATTGTTTTTATTATTTACTTTAACTTAAGATTATAACTTAATTCTTGTTTTCTATTTCTGATGTTTTTATTTATTTGCATTCAATATTAATCTGTTTTCTTGTATAATCTACTTCGCAATAATTATGTGATATATTAGACTTAAAATGAATTCAAAAATTTTTTGTAATTGGGCAACAATGTCAACTTAGATCTCTGATGTAGATGATGAAGAACAACGGTATCTACAGTTGGAAAAATGAAAGAATAGGGCTTTTCATCAATTGTCATTTGTTTCGAGCTTCTGTCATGTGTCACATAATATTAATATATCTACGTCATATGTCTTTGGTTTGTATCTATTATTGTATATACCAATAACGTATGTCGTAGATATATTAATATTATGTGACACATGACAAAAGCTCGAAACAAATGACTGTGAATGAAAAGCCCCCCTAATAACACAAAACATTCCATGAATGTTCCTAGAATGTACACACAGGACATTGAAAACATTCCTGGAATGTCCCCAAATGCACACGAATGTCCCTGGAAAGTACCAGGAAAGTGCTGTGTCAGCATTTTAAATATTCTTAGAATGTTCTGTTGGAACATTCCATGAATGTCTACGAATGTTCTTTGGACATTCACAGTCTATTTTTTAGACTGAATGTCTTGTTGGAACATTCCATGAATGTTCTTTGGACATTCACAGTATATTTTTAGACTGAATGTCTTGTTAGAACATTCCATGAATGTCTACGAACGTTCTTTGAACATTCACAGTATATTTTTTAGACATTCACTGAAATATATCGTCAGTAATGTGACAATACCTCCTATATGTTTTTTTATGAGGTTTGCAGGAGACGAAAAACATTTTTTAAGGTCACTTTCTGGTTTCGTACGTATTCTGACTTTTTTTGTAGTAAATAGATAGTTGAATTTACTGCAAAACAAGTCAAAAAATATATGAAAACAGGAGGTGGCCGAAACAAGTTTTTAGTCTATCTTACAAATCTCTTGAAAAAAACAGATAGGAGGTACTGTCACATCACTGACGATATATGGCCATACCAAATAATACATCCTTGATAAATATAAACATTTTTATTGCAAAAAATCTTTACATACATTTTTTAATGTAATTTGCTGACATTCCTAAATATTATAAAAAAATGTGTTACATTTGCTTTGTAAACCTTTCTTTTGCTTTTCGTAACCACATATTCCGTTTCCTTTCTGGTTTTTTGTAGACCACTTCTCTCAGCTGATTCTAAAAGAAAATAAAATAAAAGGTAATTTTTCTATCCTTTACAATTAACAATCAGAAGAAATATTATTTACAGGTAATAATATGCATAAATAATAATAATAAAAAAATAAATATTAAATAATATTTAAATAAATAATAAATAATATTTAATAAATAAAATAATAATAATGAACATTTTGTATTTTGACAACGACATCCGATGTGGAAGTAGAAACCTTAATAAAATTATTTTTTCAAGTAAATTGTGGCTTATTTCCCCATTAGAATAATTAATTACAAAAAAGCCACAAAGAAATAGATTTTTCACAAACAAATAAGTATTTAGTATTCATTATATTTATTGTTTTTATTATTTACTTTAATGTCCTACTGGTACATTATTTGACAAATAATGACATTTCGAAGTCTGTTAAGTACGATATAACGCCCTTGGGCATTAAATTTAAATAACGACTTAGATACTGTCAAGTTGACAAATATCAACCTAAGTAAAACTATGGTTACCACAATTACGTTACTACTGTTACTGGTAAATGTACTTATTTAAAAACTAATCAATTCAAAATTCATTCAAATTTTTCGCATATAAAGAATAATTTAGTCAGGCATTAAACGTTGAAGGCACCACAGGTATTATAATAATAACGCTTTCGGTCAACGTATATCCCTATAATACCCTTGGTACCTTAATAACTGTAACATAAGATTATACCTTAATTCTTGTTTTCGATTTCTGATGTTTTTATTTATTTACATTGAATATTAATCTGTTTTGTTGTATAATCTACTTCGCAATAATTATGTGATATATTTGACTTAAAATGAATTCAAAAATTTTTTGTAGTTGGGCAACAATGTCAACTTAGATCTCCGATGTAGATAATGAATTACAACAGTATCTATATTGTACGGACTGTATTATTAATTAGGTTATGCATATACCTGTGTGACATAAGCTATTGGAACAGCACAGTCTCTCAAACGAACAGATGAAAGTGAAGTTCTGTCAATATCTTTTTCTAAAAAGTGTTTTGAACATACTCCTCTATTAACAAATCTGATCTATACTTCATGTCTTCTTCGCAGGATCTTCTGGAAAGCTAAAAATACAAAATATATGCATTACTAAGCATTATTAACAAATTTTAGTTTTAAATAAAAAATATGATTAATGAACTCACAAAATTATTATAAAACAGCTTAGAAATTGTTTATTAGTATAGTCGGTTCCCCAAACTCAGACACAACTGGCTAGTGATTTTAGTAGGTAATTTTTTTTGTTTTTGGCCAATTTTGCCAAAATTACAGTAATTAGTACTGAGACTGAGTTTAGCAAATCGACTATAATATTCTGTGTATTCATTAGTTGGTACTGCATATTATAGTGTGTGGTCTACCATCCTATTTATAAACGCATACACTAGCAAAAACGCAAAAAGAATTATTTTAGTTTTACAAATCCTTTTGTTATTACCTATCTCTATTTACTATTTTAGTTAGGAATAAGCGAAGTTTGTGGCTTATTCACAATTATTATTAAAATAATAAATGGATATGACCAATTATTAACTTATAAAATAAAATAATAATTCTTCTGATTTATGCCTTTTATTCACTTTGTTATATCTACGTTACTTAAAAGATTTTTTATGAATAGGGTATTAATAGTATTAATTTATTTTCTGAAATACAGGGCATGCTTTCGTTTACATATTTGCATACTAACCTTTTAATAGGGCTTTTCATTCACAGTCATTTGTTTTGAGCTTCTGTCATAATTGAAACGTTATTCCTGCAGATTTTTTTATCTACATTTGTTTCTGCTACTCCAACTGCGTTAAAAACAGGACACCATTTTATGCACTATGTTAATAATACTATTAAAGCTATTATAAAAGTATCCGAATTAAAAAAATATTCTTAAAAAGCACAAATAATACAAACAACTAAAAACAATCCACGGCAAGGCAAGGTCGCCAACATAGAGGTCGCCAAGATGAAGATGCCAAGATGGCCGAAGCGAGGTCGTTGGTTGGTCGTTTTTAGTCACGTGATGCCCTCTCAAGCGCCATGCACAAAAATATATGCACGGCGAATTTGAAAATGAACGCAAAAGAAATAAATATAAATGCCTCTCTTGGGTTTTGCATAAGTTATAAGTATTTTTTTTATTAACAAAATCGCATTCCAAATTGAATATTCGCGAACAATAATTTTTATTACATTTGTATGTTTATAATCTTGGGAAACTCTTTAAATTTGACATATTATTGCACTGTAGGCCTAAAATGTCACTTAGTTTGTCTGGTATGTTATAAGTAATGTTGTATCTCTTACACGTATGTATTATTTCGCAACTTAAAATATAGGAACATTGGTAGTATGTTCACAGAATGTCTTATGGTAACATTCCAGGAATAATTTAAACAGATGTTCACCGAATGTTCCCTAAATGTCCAGGACATTCAAATATTGATAGAACTTTGGTAGTACATTCCTGGAATGTTGTGTGTTGTTAGGGCCTATACCCATGAACGATCACATCAATCACTTATTTTGTATTTGCTATCTTTTTCTATTTTAGAACAAATAGAAAATGATATAAAAACATTAAAAATAAAAAACTGGAGAAAAAAAAGCACGAAACAGATCAGAGTGGAGAAGAATCCTGGAACAGGCCAAGACCCAGAAAGGGCTGTCGAGCCAATGATGATGATGATCTTTTTCTATAGGTAACAAACGTTTGTGATTTATAGAAAAAGACAGCAAATAGGGCTTTTCATCAACTGTCATTTGTTTCGAGCTTCTCTCATGTGTCACATAATATTAATATATCTACGTCATACGTCTTTGGTTTGTATCATTGGTATATGCCAATAACTTATGACGTAGATATAGTAATATTGTGTGACACATGACAGAAGCTCGAAACAAATGACTGTGAATGAAAAGCCCTATACAAAATAAGTGATTGATGTGATCGTTCATGGTTATAGGGTTTTTCATTCAGTCATTTGTTTCGAGCTTCTGTCATGTGTCACATAATATTAATATATCTACGTCATACGTTATTGATATAATCAATGATACAAACCAAAGACGTATGACGTAGATATATTAATATATGTGACACATGACAGAAGCTCGAAACAAATGACAATGAACAAAGCCCTATATTGCTTTTCATCGATTGTCATTTGTTTCG
Organism: Diabrotica virgifera virgifera; assembly: GCF_917563875.1. Classification (NCBI taxonomy): domain Eukaryota; kingdom Metazoa; phylum Arthropoda; class Insecta; order Coleoptera; family Chrysomelidae; genus Diabrotica; species Diabrotica virgifera. The sequence goes on along the minus strand of NC_065447.1, from coordinate 89,275,632 downwards.
AGCTTCTGTCATATGTTATATAATCTGTGTATAATATTAATACAACACGGATTATACGATATATGACAGTAGCTCGAAACAAATGACTGTAAATGAAAAGCCCTATTCTTTAATTTTTCCAACTGTATATTGTAATTGTATTCTTAATTGAGTTAAGCATATTACCTGTGTGATATAAGCTATTGGAACAGCACAGTCTCTCAAACGGTTGAAAGTGAAGTTCTGTCAATATCTTTTTCTAAAAAATGTTTTGAACATACTGCTCTATTAACAAATCTGATCAATACTTCATGCCTTCTTTGCAGGATCTTCTGGAAAGCTAAAAATACAAAATATATGCATTACTGAGCATTATTAACAAATTTTAGTTTTAAATAAAAAATATGATTAATGAACTCACAAAATATTATAAAAAGCAGCTTAGAAATTGTTTATTAGTATAGTCGTTTCCCTAGCCACAACTGGCTAGTGATTTTAGTAGGTAATTTTTTTGTTTTTGGCCATTTTTGCCAAAATTACTAACTATTTAGTTATTTTTTTGCCAATTTTACCAAATTGTCAAAATTATTTACTAAAATCACTAGCCAGTTGTGTCTGAGACTAAGTTTAGTGAACCGACTAAACTCTATACTATTCATACTGTGTATTCATTAGTTGGTACTATTATAGTGTGTGATCTACCATCCTGTTTATAAACGCATACATTAGCAAAAACACAAAAAAAAAATTTTAATTTTACAAATAATCCGTTTGTTATTATCTCTATTCACTATTTTAGTTAGGAATAAGCAAGTTTGTGGCTTATTCGCAATTATTAAAATAATAAATGGATATTTTCTGAAATAGGGGCATGCCTTTGTTTACATATTTGCATTATACTAACCTTTGAAACATTATTCCTGCAGATTTTTTATCTACATTGCTTCTGCTACTCCAACTGATTTTATGCACTATATTAATAATACTATTAAAGTTATTATAAAAGTATCCGAATTAAAAAATATTCTTAAAAAGCACAAATAAAAACAAACAACGATCACGCACGGCAAGGTGGCCAAGGCCAAGATGCATGTCAAGATGGCCGAAGCACCGAAGTCTGAAGTGAGGTCATTGGTCGTTTTTAGTCACGTGATGCCCTCTCTAAGCACCATGCACAAATACATGCGCCGTGAATTTGAAAATGAACATATAGGAACATTGGTAGTATGTTCACAGAATGTCTTATGGTAACATTCCACGAATAATTTAATCAGATGTTCACCGAATGTTCCCTAAATGTCCAGGACATTCAAATATTGATAGAACTTTGGTAGTACATTCCTGGAATGTTGTGTGTTGTTAGGGTAGTAGGTACCTACCTGATTTATTTTCCAACAATCCAGTTTTTGATTGATTCACAAATCTTATAAAAATTGGTATTGATTGCATACCGTAATTTGGGGTAACTTGAGACGATGGGGTTACTTGAGACAATTTGGAGACACTATTATTTTTCGTCGATTTGGCATGCCGGTTAACATTGTTAGTGTTGTTTTGATAGCAAAAGGTAGCAAACGTGTGGTTGTTGACCGTTAGTAATTAAATTCTTTTGTCTTATCTAAGGTAAGTTGATAATTTTTTAATAAACGTCAACTTTAAAACTGCCAAATTTCATATAGTACATAACTTATATAATAATTCTATGACTAATATCCGAAAACAAGCAATTGTTGTAGAAAACGTAACCTCTAATATTAATATTGGTGTGCCGTAAATTTCATTGCGGCGTTGCGAAGTTTATGGCTGCTATAAAATATGAATTCTCAGCCTGACCTTGGTTGGTCAACTTGAGACAACTGTCTCAAGTTACCCCACCACAAATTAGATACTGTAAAAACTAGTTTCTAACCTACCTACTTACCTACCTACCTACTTACCTATCTACTTACCATTTTTTCATTATTGTTTCAGGCTCAGGTATGGTTCGAACCCAAAAAAGAATTTTGGGATCTAGAAAATACCGAAATTTCTCGGAGGAGCAACTTCATAAAGCAGTGGAAGCTGTTAGGTCCGGGATTTCTTTGAGGAAAGCCGAAGAAAAATTTGGAATACCACGATGTTCTATTAATAGAGCAATAAATGGAAAGAACGCAGGAAAGGTCGGTAGACCATTTGTTTTAAATGAAGTTGACCAAAATGCTTTAGTAATGTGTCTATGTTCAGCTGGGGGTTGGGGCTTTCCTCTCACACTATACGATATTAGACTCATTGTCAAAGCATTCCTCGACCGTTCTGGAAGAAATGAACATAGATTTAAAAACAACATGCCAGGTAGAGATTTTGTCATGTCTTTCTTGAAGCATCACCAGAACACTTTGAGTAATAAAATGTGCCAAAACATAAAGAGATCTCGAGCCAAAGTCGACCATAACGCCATAAATATTTACTTTGAAAAGTTAAATCAGTCAATGGAGGGAGTTCTTTCTCATTCTGTCATTAATTATGATGAAACAAATATGACAGACGATCCTGGTCGTAAAAAAGTTGTTGTTAGAAGAGGGTGTCGACATCCTGAAAGGATTATTGATTTTTCTAAGTCAAGTACGTCTGTAATGTTTGCCGCTGCCGGAGACGGGACACTTCTCCCTCCATATGTAACATACAATGCTGAGAATCTTTATAATACCTGGACCGAACATGGCCCTAAGGGGACAGTTTATAATAGAAGTAAGAGTGGGTGGTTCACTTTGGAGATATTCGAAGATTGGTTTCGAAAAATTGCCTTGCCTTATTTCTCGAAGCAAGATAAAGAAGAGAAAAAAGTAATGATTGGGGATAATTTGGCGAGCCATATATCCCCATATATAATAGTAGAGGAATGTAAAAAAAACAACATAATCTTCATCCTACTTCCCCCAAATAGCACTGGACTTACTCAGCCGTTAGATGTCGCATTTTTCCGCCCACTTAAAATTAAGTGGCGTGAAACTTTAGATTCTTGGAAAACAAAAAATCGTGGAACTGTGCCAAAAGATACATTTCCTCGTTTATTAAAAAAATATCTGGAGGCAATGGGAGAGAAAAATCTTTCACAAAACGTAATAAGTTGATTTAAAGGAGCAGGATTAATTCCACTAAATCGAGGAGAGGTCTTGAAGAGGCTTCCAAGTAAACAGGCAGTAGAGGATGGCAAAGAAAGTGAGAATACCGTTGCCTGGGTAACTACATTTCAAGAATATTTAGAGGAATGTAGAAGGAAAGAGACAGATGGTTTAAGAAAACAAAAGAAAAAGAAATTGAATGTTCCTGCTGGTAGAGGAATCTGTGAAGAGGATATAGTAAATTTGGGAGACAAACCAAAGCCAGAAAAAAAGAAAAGACGCCAATTAATGGAAAAAAATAAAGAAAAACCATCATCCAGTAAGAAAAGGCAAAAGACAGGTAAAGTAATTTTGTCTAGTGAAAGTGACGAAGACAGTTGCAATGAGGTTGTATTTGACGACAGTTCAGATGATGACTGGGATTCATTTCAAGCAAAACAGATTGACAATATTGAAGACAATATTACTGAAAAAACTAATGACCAGGATAATATTTACTCTTATCAGGAAAAACATCATCTGCAGCAAATAACGGCAATAATTAAACAAGTTGGATGCATTGTCATAGTTAGTTACGACTCAAATTTTTATCCTGGGGTAATTGAAAAGATTGGCAAAAAAGGCGCAATAATAAGTGCAATGACAAAGACTTCACGGGAAAACTGGAAATTGCCCAAACCTAAGGATGAACTGTATTATTGCTGGCAGGACATTGTAGGTGGTATTAAACCGCCTAAAGCCCTAAATAATAGAGGTATTTTTTCAGTACCCGAACTAAAATTGCTGTAATTAATTGTTTTTAAATAAAAGCTTTGAGCTCTCTGTCTTTTTTATTAACCCAAAAAAATATTCTGAATGTCTCAATTTAACGAAACACTTTATAATTATATTTTCGGTGTCCCAAGTTACTCTATCAAGGCGTAATTTGAGTCACTTGTTGAATTTATACGGCTGTCTCAAGTTACCCCATTCTAGTGTGTAACTTGAGACAGACATAAAAAAAATTAAAAAAACTACTTACGACAAAATAAACAGAAATATTCTATAAACATATCATAGTTATCTCTGCGACTAATGTTTTCAAATAGTGTTTGAACATTAATTTTTTCTCGGTATGTAATAAATTTCAGGTTTAAGTTAAAAAGTGTCTCAAGTTACCCCAAATTACGGTACCAACTATTTGTAATTAATATTTACCTACAATAAAATTAAATTTAATATAGGTAGGTAGGTACCTATACAATAATACTCAATATTAGTTATTTCCAATTTTTCATTCTTCTTCACCCATCGTTATATTATTAATTTCTTTATTTAGCATAACTACTCAATATTGCATTTATCCAGAACATTCCTTCTATATTATAAAATTGTGTAAGACACAATGTTCGTTAATCGAATATTTTCTGTATCAAATTTTAATCCTCTAAATTTGCATTTTATTAGTTCAAACCTTTCTACAGCTGACCGAATCTTTAATTTATTATCAAAATTTTCTTGTTCTGGTAGTAAACGTTTATTATTCTGGTAAGATTTCATTAAGATAATGAAGGGTATCTAGATATGCCGAATTTTGAATGAGATTTATATTCGCTGGTAAAATGGAATCTGCTCGAGTTAAATAGTTAATAGGCCTGGATCCCGCATACCAAAAGAAAGTTTATTAATAGCAAGCTGAAAATTTGTTATTAGCTTAACGGTGTCTAGTCGGACAAACTTTGATGTTTTAATTTAAAACAAACACTGGAACGGGAAGTTTTAATTGTGAAACAGGTTACAGGTTTCGAATGTCAGACTACGAAAACGTCTCATGTATTGTGTAGGACAGAACTTCCAATTGATTTGCTACTCTTTCGTTAGCATGCAAAAATCAGACTGCTATTTACCACCAATATAATTCCTATCCTCTGACATGTTCTACGTGTCGGAATTATTAAAATGCCTAACATATTTTTCGGACAATTTTTTCATATATTATACAAAGTTTGCTATCTATTTACAATCATATAATTTGTTGTCATTTCATGGAATTAGGCATACTCCAAATTTAATATAAGTATAGGAACTATGAAAAAGAACTAGAGGGAGATATAATCTATTTTTTAATAATATTCTTTGATCACAACCAACTAACTCTTAAGATAAACTGGGAATGCAATAGACATCCCTTTATGATGCTCATACAGAAGCACATTTCCAAGCAATCTTACATTACAAAGGTGTTGCTGGCATCCTATAAAGGGAAAAAATAATTATTTTGCATGGTTGCAATATATTATCTTGAAGCTGTATTCGATAAAACATTTTGAAACGAGAAAGCTCACATTAATACTTATCCAGGCAAGACATTTTACTTCCATATAAAAGACATGGCGTTTCGGGCCTATTGAGCCCAACTTGTCCGGATAAGGGTTAAAACAGTAAAAGAAAACGGAGCAGCATAAGGTACTGTTGGTTGGGAGCACTCTGAAGACCACCATGTGTTTGTTGTTCTCTGATAATACCATCAATACGGATAGAATTATTTCTATGAATATGGCTATGTCAAACGAAATAAGGATTGAGAGACCTTTTAGATGCTTTCAGTGAAACAAATGCAATTTTAGAGCCACAACCAAATTCACAAAGAAATTCCTCTTATTAAAAAAAGAATTGAGGGACAATTCTTGTTAACAAATTCTGCTTAACAATGGAGGAGGAAGATATATGAAAGGTTGTGTTAAAATACATTTAGTTTTTATCTAAGCATGAAAATAAATATTATGAACACATTTTTTGTACTACATTTATTTTCAAACAAACCAGTTTTTTATTGATTCACACAAAAATTTTATTGATTACGATTTACAATTAACCCATTCACAGATACGACTATATATGCATGTACTTACAAAGGGTAATTACTGTCTGCATATGAAGATGTGTCCACAAATGTGTTAATACAATATTTACAATATAATTATATTAAAGAATATTTACAATAAAATTAAACTCAATATACACATTGATATTCAAGATTAGTTATTTCCAATTTTTTGTAATTCTATATTATTTGGGTGAAAATCTTATGTCCAGAGCTCTTTGGCAAACCAAACCTATCCCCAGCAACAAATTCTCTGGTTTACTTAGCATCCAAATCCTAAACATTAATTTTTTTCCAATAGAATCATTCTGTTTTCAAATTGGTGGATATGCGACCAATACAATTAAATAGTTCCTGGAAATATAACAATATATACATGATGTTATTAATTTGTTATACAATTTTACCTGGAAAGTAGTTCTGGGCATACGAAAATCTAATTGGATATTGAATTATGGTTTATATATTTTTAAAATAATTTTAATTCCTTGTTATTACTATTTTATCTCATCCTTCTGGAATAATTAGAGGTAGGTACATCCACTAAATGTATAACGGCATTTGCTAATTTCGTCCCCAAACAAAAGTTCTTCAAGAATATTATCCATTTTAGTTTAGACACAGTTTTATTTAAAAACAAAACTGTCTGTCTCTAGGTTATAAATTATATAAATAAAGAATAAAAACATAAACAAATGGAACACAGAACACTCTCGATCGAATGTCAAACGTCAGTCGTTCACTAGTAAAAAAACTGTCAGCGTTTCAGCGCAAATTAATCGGATTGCACTCGGTTTTTTTACTAGTGAACGACTGACGTTTGACATTCGATTGAGAGTGTTTTGTGTTCCATTTGTTTATTTTTTTATTCTTTGTTTATATAATTTATAACCTAGACAGTTTTGTTTTTAAATAAAATTGAAACTGTGTCTAAGCTAAAATGGATAATATTCTTGAAGAATTTTTGTTTGGGGACGAAATTAGCAAATGCCGTTATACATTTAGCAGATGTACCTGCCTCACAATTATTCCAGAAGGATGAGATGAAATTAAATATATATAAACCATAATTCAATATCCAATTTAGAGAACATTTTCGTATGTCCAGAACTACTTTCCAGGTAAAATTGTATAACAAATTAATAACATCATGTATATTATATTGTTATATTTCCAGGAACTATTTAATTGTATTGGTCATATCCACCAATTTGAAAACAGAATAATTCTATTGGAAAAAATTAATGTTTATGATGTGGATGCTAAGTAAACCAGAGAATTTGTTGCTGGGGATACGTTTGGTTTGCCAAAGAGCTCTGGACATAAGATTTTCACCCAAATAATATAGAATTACAAAAAATTGGAAATAACTAATCTTGAATATCAATGTGTATATTGAGTTTAATTTTATTGTAAATATTCTATAATATAATTTTATTGTAAATATTGTATTAACACATTTGTGGACACATCTTCATATGCAGACAGTAATTTCCCTTTGTAAGTACATGCATATTAGTCGTATCTGCGAATGGGTTAATTGTAAATCGTAATCAATAAAAATTTTTTGTGAATCAATAAAAAACTGGTTTGTTTGAAAATAAATGTAGTACAAATGTGGTCATAATATTTATTTTCATGCTTAGATAAAAACTAAATGTATTGTACTTAACACAACCTTTCATATATCTTCCTCCTCCATTGTTAAGCAGAATTTGTTAACAAGAATTGTCCCTCCATTCTTTTTTTAATAAGAGGAATTTCTTCCTTAGCGTTCCTAGTATTTGGTTGTGGCTCTAAAATTGCATTTGTTTCACTGAGAGCATCTAAAAGGTCTCTCAATCCTTATTTCGTTTGACATAGCCATACTCGTAGAAATAATTCTATCTGTATTGATGGTATTATCAGAGAACAACGAACACATGGTGGTCTTCAGAGTGCTCCCAACCAACAGTACCTTATGCTGCTGCGTTTTCTTTTACTGTTTTAACCCTTATCCGGGCAAGTGGGGCTCAATAGGCCCGAAATGCCATGTCTTTTATATGGAAGTAAAATGTCTTGCCCGGATAAGTATTAAAGTGAGCTTTCTCGTTTCAGAATTTTTTATCGAATACAGCTTCAAGATAATGTAACCATGCAAAATAATTATTTTTTCCCTTTATAGGATGCCAGCAACAACTTTGTAATGTGAGATTGCTTGGAAATGTGCTTCTGTATGAGCATCATAAAGGGATGTCTACTGCATTCCCAGTTTATCTCAAGAGTTAGTTGGTTGTGATCAAAGAATCGTATTAAAAAATAGATTATATCTCCCTCTAGTTCTTTTTTCATAGTACTTATATTAAATTTGGATTATGCCTAATTCCATGAAATGACAACAAATAATATGATTGTAAATAGTTTTGAAAAAGCTGTTTAAACTGTAGAATTAAATTTTTTTTAAAACGTCTACTTTTAAAAATTTCGTACCTAGGCCTGGATCCCGCATACCAAAAAAAAGTTGATTAATAGCAAGCTCAAATTTGTTAATAGCTTAACGGTGTCTAGTTGGACACACTTTGATGTATAGAAACACTGGAACAGGGGAAGCCTTAATTGTGGAACGTGCCATCCTGACAAGTTTATGATTGTGAAAACTAGCAGGTTGTTTTTAAGTTTATTCAATAGCAAACTTTGTATATTATAATATATGAAAAAATTTTTGTCCGAAAAATATGTTGGGCAGTTGGCTGAAAGACTTTGGTCGATGGCCTTTTGGTACATTGTATCAATAAAGTATGTCTCTCTCTATGTTGGGCATTTTAATAATTCCGACACGTAGAACATGTCAGAGGATAGGAATTATATTGGTGATAAATAGCAGTCTAATTTTGCATGCTAATGAAAGAGTAGCAAATCAATAGGAAGTTCTGTCTGACACAACACATGAGACGTTTTTGTAGTCTGACGTTCGAAACCTGTAACCTGTTCAACAATTAAAACTTCCCGTTCCAGTGTTTGTTTTAAATTAAAACATCAAAGTTTGTCCGACTAGACACCGTTAAGCTAATAACAAATTTTCAGCTTGCTATTAATAAACTTTCTTTTGGTATGCAGGATCCAGGCCTATTAACTATTTAACTCAAGCAGATTCCATTTTACCAGCGAATATAAATCTCATTCAAAATTCGGCATATCTAGATACTTAACTTAATGAAATCTTACCAGAATAATAAACGTTTACTACAAGAACAAGAAAATTTTGATAATAAATTAAAGATTCGGTCAGCTGTAGAAAGGTTTGAACTAATAAAATGCAAATTTAGAGGATTAAAATTTGATACAGAAAATATTCGATTAACGAACATTGTGTTTTACACAATTTTATAATATAGAAGGCAATAATGTTCTGGATAAATGCAATATTGAGTAGGTATGCTAAATAAAGAAATTAATAACATAACGGTGGGTGAAGAAGAATAAAAAATTGGAAATATTATTGAAAATAACTAATATGGAGTATTATTGTATAGGTACCTACCTACCTATATTAAATTTAATTTTATTGTAGGTAAATATTAATTACAAATAGTTGGTATGCAATTAATACCAATTTTTATAAGATTTGTGAATCAATCAAAAACTGGATTGTTGGAAAATAAATGAGGTAGGTACCTACTATACAGATATTGTGTTAATATTTCTAGTAACTATATAAATAAAAAAACACAAATATTTCTAACTTAATTTAGATAATAACTATATATAGGATACATATTAATAATACTAAAATAAGAACTACAAATATTTACAATAAATTACATACAATAATTATTGTATTTATATTCAATTTTAATTAAATTATCCATTTTACTTTGAACTTAATTTTAAAGTTGGCGGGATTCAGCTATCACAGCACAATAACAAATTTAAGGCTGAATAAAATGGCGAGCGCTTCCAATCCGATTAATTCAGCGCACCGTTCACTAGTAAAAGAGCTTCCAATCCGATTCCAAGCTCTCTGTTTGATGAACGCAACCAATGATACAAACCACCGAACTACAAACCAAAGACGTATGACGTAGATATTTAATATTATGTGACACATGACAGAAGCTCGAAACAATAAACAAATGACAATCGATGAAAAGCCCTATTATTGAAATATGGAAGTAAAACAAGAAATAGATGAGGAACCATGTAAAGTAGAAATAGAATATAATGGCGTGGATGATGCTCTTCTAGATGGCATTAAATATGAAATTAAGGGGGAATCTAATAGCAAAGTAAAACAAGACGTAGGCGAGGAAAAGGAAACATCTAAAGTAGAAATAGAATATAATGACCTGGATGGTGCTCTTCTAGATGGCTTTAAATATGAAATTAAGGAAGAATCTGATAGGCAAAGTACACATGACACATATGATTCTTTAGACTTAAAGGAACATCCCATAAATACTAAAATTGAACAACTTTGGGACACAGTTCACTCATTAGAAGAAAACCCAAAAACTGAAAAAGGTTTGTAACAATATTTAAGTGTTTCTATAGTTGTTCCATTTTATCTTTTCCCATGCATCAAAAATCATTCAAACAAGTTAAATCAAAACATTAATTGAAACATACAGCCATGTATATTCTAGGACTTTTCAATGCTTCTCATTTGTTTCGAGCTCTTATCATATAAGGCTTTTGTCATCTGAATTTTCTGTTAACTGTTTTTTCAATTATCCGTCATACCCTTGGTCCAGTGCCCTGACGGATATTCGAGGTTCCACTGTATATTTTTTTTAACTGGAAGGCGAAACAGTTTCAGCGGCTCTGATTTCTCTCCAGAACATCATACTCGCTCACAGAATGTTATCTTTGTTTATATTTCCTTGATAAAATAAAGACTATTTAATTAACACAGGAGCAGTCGTGCCGTTAGAAAAAATCTAACATTTTATCCTTTTCCGTGATAACTTGATGAAAAATTTTGTAACTTCACTTTCCACTCATCAGTGCCTAGAGGAAGATTGTAGTAATGCGTGGGAATTTAAAAAAAAATATTGAAGTGACACACGTGACCATAGACATATAATACTCTAGATTGCGCCCTGCGATCTTAAAATGGGTGACGGTTGTGGCAGAGATAAATGAGCCTATTAGGTCGGTAGTCTCTTTCTAATTCAAGGGGAGTATCGACGACGTCACTATCCTACTCTATCGAGTGTTATTTAAATGTTTTGACAGTTCGAGCGGATGGCGACGAGAACTGGTCTTTGGTCTTCGGACGTGGATAATTGTGGTTCGAATCCCATACCAATCTTTACTTTTTTATTTTTAATTTAATCAATATTGCATTTATTAGATATTATTACATCTCTAAAATAAATCTATGCAAAGAAATATATAACAAATAAGAAAAACTGTGTAGGTACCTATAGATTTTTCAAAATATAAAAGCCAATGTTATTTTTTTAATAAGTTAATGGTAGAATAGTATAAAGTAATTGTTAAAAATATTCATAAAAATTACCAATAATTAATATCAACATAATGTACCATCGATTTATTATTTGAATCGGTCATTTCAAAAACAACACGAGTCACATATTCCTAATTTTACAGAAGAGCAAAGAAAACTAACTATATAGTCGAAAGATGGATGAAATGGATGACATCAAAATTCAGAGTTATATTGTAGTTTTGTTCCTAATGTTTTTACTGGACTGGTGTCGTTTTGGCACACAACGTTTATCTTAAAGGAGTCTATTCCTCTCAAAAAGTTAGTTTCTGAAAATTGTGGACTTTGCTGTTTTTGAAATGACCGATTCAATTATAAGTAATTAGGCATTATTTTTATTTATGAAACTATTGTTACAATTTTTTAAAAAAGTAGAAGCAAAACAAACATTATTCACATCATTCGAATAAGGACGAATTTATATTAATAACGAATGACTTTTATTTTACTATGCAGTTCACAAATTATGTATTCCAATATTAGGGTCGATTCTCACTATACCTCCCGTTTACTTTCAATACGCATGGCATTCCGTTTCCATAAAATATTATTAAATACAAATCATATAGTATATGCCCACTTTCCGTTACGTTTACCTACCATTCCCGAATCGTTGCGTTCAATATCGGCCACATATTTTTCGGCGACGTCTCAGATACCCTATGGATAATGTGAATATTGCTATTACCTCGCGGTTCAGTCACGTATTTTTTTCTACAACAAGGTGTGACTTGTCAGGTAGAGTATGGATTTAGGGAATACATAGCGGTTATGGATAGAGGGAATACATGGTGAGAATAATTTGGACAATAAAAAATTTATAGAACTTGTCTGACATGACTTTTTAATTTTGAAAATAAAAAATACAGTGATAATACATTTAAAGACGGCAATATTTTGGGCGGCTGTCGCCAAAGGGATTAAAATATTTTCTTCATCCAATATCTTCTTAAGCAATTCCGCTGGTTCATCGGCGGATTGATAACCTCTACGGAATATTGTCACTCCATTTTTTGCTTGTTCGGCCGATACTTCTATCGATTGGTGATTTATTTCTTGCTATTTTGACCACACGTGTCTCTCTATTCTGCTGTGTGGTTGTTCCATTCTTTTTTCTTCTATTTAGTGTCCATTCGTTTATACATCCTGGGATATATAGTCCTGAATATTTCAGGGACTATCTTCTTCGCTTTCCGGTGACACAATTATAATATGTCTGCTTGTTCCAACTGCGTCGCTTCACTAGAAATAAAGTTAGAGAACTATAGGTTCTTTCAAGTTGTGCGTTACCTTTTTCGCTTTCTGGTGACACAATAATTATAATATATCTGCTTGTTCCAACTCCATTGCTTCACCAGAAACGAAGTTAGAAAACTATAGGTTCTTCCAAGTTGTGCGTTACCTTTTTTGCTTCCCGGTGACACAATTATAATATATCTGCTTGTCGCAACTCCGTTGCTTCACCACAAGTGAAGTTACAAAACTATAGGCTCTTCCAAGTTGTGCGTTACCTTTCTTGCTTTCCGGTGACACAATTACAATATATCTGCTTGTTTAAACTGCGTTGCTTCACCAGAAACGAAGTTAGAAAACTATAGCTTTTTCCAAGTTGTGCGTTACCTTTTTCGCTTTCCGGTGACCCAATTATAATATATTTGCTTGTTCCAACTCCGTTGCTTCACCACAAGTGAAGTTAGAAAACTATAGGCTCTTCCAAGTTGTGCGTTACCTTTTTCTCTTTCCGGTGACACAATTATAATATATCTGCTTGTTCAAACTCCGTTGCTTCACCACAAGCGAAGTTAGAAAACTATAGGGTCTTCCAAGTTGTGCGTTACCTTTTTCGCTTTTCGGTGACCCAATTATAATATATCTGCTTGTTCCAACTCAGTTGCTTCACCACAAGCGAAGTTAGAAAACTATAGGCTCCTCCAAGTTCTGCATTACCTTTTTCGCTTTCTGGTGACCCAATTATAACATATCTGCTTGTTCCAACTCCGTTGCTTCACCACAAGCGAAGTTAGAAAACTATAGGCTCCTCCAAGTTGTGCATTACCTTTTTCGCTTTCTTGTGACCCAATTATAATATATCTGCTTGTTCCAACTCCGTTGCTTCACCACAAGCGAAGTTAGAAAACTATAGGCTCCTCCAAGTTGTGCGTTACCTTTTTCGCTTTCTTGTGACCCAATTATAATATATCTGCTTATTCCAACTCCGTTGCTTCACCACAAGCGAAGTTAGAAAACTATAGGCTCCTCCAAGTTGTGCGTTACTTTTTCGCTTTCTGGTGACTCAATTATAATATATCTGCTTGTTACAACTTCGTTGCTTCACCAGAAGCGAAGATAGAAATCTATAGGTTCTTCCAAGTTGTGCGTTACCTTCTTCGCTTTCCGGTGACACAATTATAATATATTATCTGCTCGTTCCAACTGCGTTGCTTCACCAGAAACAAAGTTAAATTTTTAATTTATGAATGTTTTTTATATTGATAACGATTTCCGAAGTGAAAGTCGAAACGTCAAGTAAACTTTATTTCAAACTCGAATTGTGGCTTATGCCCAAATAAAATAGTAAATCTTATTTTGTATTTCTCACGCCGCGGCGCGCCGGTAAAAAAACAAATGTGAAATAACCTTTTTTTACATTGGTCCGCATGTATATTTTACATTTCTATTAAATTTTCTTCAGACCACATATTTCATCAAGCCGGAAAAAACACGTGTATTCGAATCAAAAATTTAGGGTAAAATGTTACCAAACCGGTACAAAATGTGTGGAATATTAAATGGGGAAAGTAAACGCGACGTCTAGTGAGAATGGTGGTTAAATTAATGGAAGGTGTATGGGAAGTAAATGGAACGTATAGTGAGAATAGAATTTTAATGGGAGGTGTATGGAATGGTTACGGAAAGTAAACGGGAGGTATAGTGGGAATCGACCCTTAACTTACTATACATACATTTATTATCAGATTTGTAAAAATTTTTCAGATGTAAAAATATCTAATAAACGCAATATTGATTAAATAAAAATAAAAAAGGTAAAGTTGGTATGGGATTCGAACCACGATTATCCACGTCCGAAGACCAAAGACCATTTCTCGTCACCACCCGCTCCAACTGTTAACACATATTACTCGATAAAGTGGGATAGTCACGTCGTCGATATTCCCCTTAAATTAAAAAGAGACTACCAACCTAATAGGCTCATTTATCTCTGTCGCAACCGTCACCCATTTTAAGATAGCAGGGCGCAATCTAGAGTATTATACATCTATGCACGTGACAGAAGAGAGCGTGACTGCTCCTGGGTTAACCAAATATTGTTTAAATAATTAAATTATAATTGATTATCATCATCATCATCATCAGTGACCACTGACAGCCCATGGAGGGCCATAGTCGCCCGTTGGGGTTTCTAGGCTCTAAAGTTTTACATGCTGTGTGTTGCCTTATATGTATACTTATTGTGCTTACATTAATCGCATTAATATTTTATTCAAATGTTTGTGGCTTTCGATATTGACATTTTAATTAGTTTGAGTTTTTTACTTTTTAAATTTTAAATTATCAAATGTTTGTGGCTTTAGGTATTGACATTTTAAATTAGTTTTACAACCGGTTTCCGAAACGTTATTCAAATCTCCGATCATCTAATCGGCTGTCAGATTTGATCAACTGTTAACCAGTGATGGGTTTCTCAAACGCCAATTATTGTAAAATTACACGATCATAGATCATGTAATCGATGATCTGACATACTATTTGTTATCGATACTGTCACAATTGACTGTTATCCTTCAAAATTTCAATTATATTAATCTCTAAATCCAAACTTGTATCTTTGTATCTCTAATGGCTGTGAGTTTCGACGGTAGCGCTATCTCGCGGTTTGAAACTTATACTTTTCTGATAAAATTTATGTATGTGAAATATACAAAACGAGAAAAATAGATACTTATCTAGAAAGACACAAATTATGAACTGAAATATTATTGTAACCTGATTATTAAACGAATACACAGAATTAATAGTAAAATTAATTATGTTTTTTTATTTTATTCATTATAATTTTAATATTTAATATATAAGTTCTTGCGACTGGATGACTGCTTACGCAAGAGACCATTGAGAAAAAGAATAAGTTTATATGAATTATTTAACATTTTAAAGGTTACCTCTGTTTATTTTTGTGTGCTTACTGCTTTGCTTATTAAAATTTGTAATTTGTATGAATTGTAATTTGTTTGAATTCTATCAAAATGGATATTAAACATTATACTGGATTCCAGTCTTATTTCCCAGCATGATATCCAATTTCAATCAGCAACACCAAAAAAGGAAATGATTTAGTTGATGCAGGACATGTACGCAATGTTTCCGAATATAATAACTGCATCCAGTACTGTTATATTCAATATTTTTACATGAATCAATACAACAGCTGCAATATCTTGTTTTCTTTTTTGAAAAATCCATATTATCCGCCATTTCAGTTTATGAAGTTTATCAAATGCATAAAACAAAACTGCCAACTGCCACTAACACGGCGTTGCCACATTTTATTTAGAAAATCTACTGTAAGTTTAGCTTACTAAAATCTACTTATCAAAAATTAAAATATACTATAAAACTTGTATTAATATATTTGTATATAATTTAGGACTTTTTATAATAAAAATAACAGCTGACTAACTAGAAATTTTTTTTTATTTAGCTAATGCCTCGACAACTAATGGGCATTGGCATGGTGATGGTACAGTGGATTTTACCAATCAGGTAGCTAGTGTTATGTGTAGTGTGTGTGTGTTGAGTAAGTGTCTTGTTACTTTGCAAAGTCGAAGTCATTGTCTTTGCAGAGACGCTATTTGTATCCGAACGTCTGCGGTCCCTCCGGTGGGTACCGATCCCACAAGGATAGAAACTATTTTCATTTATTAATTTATAATAAACGAAAAATTCTCTACCCTGGTGAGATTCGAACTCACGACCATTCGGACCTTTCGATCCAAAGGTAGGCGCTCTTACCACTGAGCCACAGAGGGAGTTTAACTAGAAATTAATATGACTGTTTGTAAACAAAAACCAAACTTTTTTATATCTTAACTGGGGAACAAAATGACCAACTATAATTAATTTTTATCAGTTTCATATTTAATATTTGTATATAATATTTTGTCATCCACTGATTTTAACATCTGCATGTCTGTAGTTACAAAGTTACATTTATTATAATTAGGCCCGGTCTTTTCACCTCCGAATAAATATGTATTAGGAAGTTTATCCCACAGATTACATGTAAATCTGTCAAATAAACCTCCGAATAACTTTTATTCGGAGGTGAAAAGACCGGGCCTTAGATATTTTAGTTTTCCATCGTTAGCTTCTAACAGGCTCACCGAATGTCAGAACTCTTCAATAACACCTGAAATAGGTACTGATTGCACTGTTACTTGAAATCTCCAAGTTTTTTTTACACCAGAATCCAGTTTCATTTCTGTTTAATCATCATCTACGTCCTGAATCTTATTTTCGGTAATGACATTGGGAAATTGTAACAAAATGTCTAAAAATTAATTTAGAAATGGGGTAAATACTATTAAAAAGCAAATTTTATTTTAGTCATAAGAAAATGTTGAAATATACCAAAAATCTACTAAAAAATATTTCCTACTAGAATTTTTCAAAAAATATCAAAAATCTACCAAAAAAGTAGAAATCAATGTGGCAACGCTGCACTAACAGCGCTGGAGAAAACCGTCAAATCCCCTCTCCTCTCCCCATGGCGCGCCATTTAAATTTATCAGATAAATGCACAAAACTGCCACTAACAGCGCTGGCGAAAGCTGTCAAATCCCCTCTACCCATCGGCTCATGGCCAAAAGGTGCATTCTCTCTTACGTACTGTCACTTTTGTTTGGAGCAAGAATTGAATGATAGCATTTTAAAAATGAGGCTAGATAATTTCAAAAAGAATAAAACGCATTAAATTTATGTGATGAGATTTGGAGATATAAAACAGTTTATTTATGATCTATAATATTTTATACTCATATTTTTATTTTTGGTCTATATAATTACTTTTTGTATTTATTTTTAATTTATTTACCGGCTGTTTTATTGTCTTCAAAGTTAGCTGCTATAATTTCACACACGTTTTCCCTCTTATTTACATCGCTATTATCATTATGTTCTGCTTTTTAGAGCTCTGACCTCTCAAAAAATAGCTCTATGAGTCTAGCATCGTTGTTATCTTACATTTTTAAACGAAAAAAATATAAATTATATAATCAAATATACAAAAATGTCCGAGATATCCATATTCTGCAAGTTAAATAAATTTTTTAAATTATTTCTTCCATAAAAAAACTTATGTTTATTGAATATGATTTATCTCATTTATATATGTGTTATTTGACAATTTTTTCCCGGTATTTGTTAATTACAGTAATTAAAAAACTAAAAAAAAACCTCTTAACAGCCCGTTAATCGACGGATAATCTCATATTAGGCAACAGTACATTTTTACCGCCGTTTGACAAGCGAAACTGGTTAATCGACCTTTCAGAGACTCAAAACACTTATGATCGGCTGTTAACAAGCGATTAATCTTTTGTCAGGTGATCTACTGTTGTTAAAACTAGTTTGTTTGACGTTTCTGACGCATTTAATCCATTGTTAATCGTCGATTACATAATTTTTGAGATGATCATCCTTTCGGAAACCGGGCGTTAGTTTTTTACTTTTTAAATTATGTTATGGACTATATCAATACTTGTATTGTTTTGACTATATGTACTTTAGCATGTTTATATTAGGTTATCCTATTTCAAATAAAGTATTAATATGCTGTGGAGGCCAGCCACACTCATAACTCCTCAAAAGTTCTAAATGATATTTATCTAAAATATTATTTTCTTGTTGTTTGTTTTTTGAGGTCTTTTCGGCGTTATGTGTGTTTTGCTTGTTTGACTATAGCTGCCCATGTTTTTCTTTCCTTTGCTTGTTTTTTCCATTCTCATATTCCTAGGTCTTTCAAGTCCTGATTAATACCATCAATCCATCTCTTTCTAGGTCTACCTCTCGGTCTCTTCCCATTTAATTCTTTTCTAAGTACGTTTTTTGTATTCCTCTTATCATCCATCCTTTTTACGTGTCCTAACCAACTCAGTTGTTTACTTCGTATTTCTTTTATGATAGTCGGTCTGTTAAACATTCTATTTATTTTGTGGTTCATTCTAATACGCCATTCTCCATTCTCCTATATAGGTCCATATATTTTTCTTAAGATTTTTCTTTCCCATCTAAGAAGTTGTTCCTCTTGTTCACTAGTCAAGGTCCATGTTTCCGATGCATACATTACTACATGTCTCATTACTGTTGTGTATATTTTTACTTTTGAATTAATAGATACTGATTTTGACTTTATGATATTTTGTAGGCTGTAGAAGCATTTGTTCCCAAGTGAAATTCTTGCTGTTACCTCATCACTCTTTTTATTTCCTTCTGTTATTGTTGATCCTAAATATTTGAAACGGTCTACTCTTTCAAATGTTTGCCCGCTCAGAGATATGTTGCCTTTCGTTTGTACTTTTTGCTGAGTTGTTATCATGTACTTTGTCTTTGAGACATTAACTTCTAGACCCATAGTCTGTGCCGCTTCTTTAAAATATGTATAAATTTTTTCTAGGTCTTTTAATGTCCAGCTGATTATGTCTATATCATCTGCGTAGGCAACGACCTGATTGAGCTTTGTAAATATTGTACCATCCCTATCTATAGGAGATTTCCTGATTATTTGTTCCAACACAAGGTTAAAAATTGTTGTTGACAGTGCATCCCCTTGTGTTAGACCTTCATTAATGTTAATTTCATCGGGCAGTTGATTTTGGATCCTTACTTTTGCTTTGGTGTTGGTTAGGTATAGTTTTACTAATCTGATTAGTTTTTTTGGCACATTTAACTCTTGCTTTGCGCTATATAATTTCTTTCTAATTATTGAATCATACGCTTGTTTGAAATCTACAAATAGATGATGTAGTTCGGTATTCCGCTCGTAGAATTTTTCCAGCGTTTGCCTTACTGTAAATATTTGGTCTATAGTTGACCTGCCTTTCCTGAATCCTCCTTGATAATCCCCTGTTGTTTGTTCCATTATATTATTAAGTCTTCCTTCCAATATTTTGCTAAATATTTTGTATCCAACGTTTAGTAGTGATATTCCCTGGTGATTATTGCAATATAACTTATCTCCCTTCTTATGCATGGGCATATCACTGCAATTTCTAGTATTAACTTTGATATTTCACTCTGTATTCTATGTCCTCCGTATTTTAGCATTTCTACAGTTATTGTATCGCATCCTGGGGCCTTGTTATTTTTAATTTTTTTTATTACGTCGTTTATTTGTGCTTCTATTGGTGCATATTGGTCTATTTCAGCATCTGAAAATATCATAAAACTGATAAAAACACAAAATAATGAAATACTAACTAACAAAACAGACATATCAAATGAATTTGTTGACTACTATACCGATTTAGGAAAACGATATGCAGAAATGATCCCTGAACCAACTGAATTTCGAGAAAACATACTGGAAATAAAAAATAGTATGTACCTGTCTCAAACAACTGAAAATGAAATTGAAGAAATTATAAAATCTTTAAAAAATAAAAAGTCACCAGGGCACGACAATATTAGATCTGAAACTTTAAAAGAAATATCAAAACAGATTTCAAATCCCTTAACATACATAATAAATTCATGTCTTAGTTTAGGCATTTTTCCAGATATATTAAAAATTGGAACTATTAAACCACTATTCAAATCTGGCGAAGAAATATATTGTCAAAATTATAGGCCTATAACACTGATCTCAAATATAGGCAAAATATTTGAAAAAATAATTAAAATAAGACTTACAAATTTTTTTAAAAAATTTAATATACTATCTGAATGTCAATATGGGTTTCAAGAGGGAAAATCAACGGAAGATGCAATCTGTACTCTAACAGCTAACATCTACAAAGCTCTTGATAATGCAAAACCATCTCTTTGTATATTTGTCGATTTAGCAAAGGCATTTGATACGGTTTCACATAAAATACTGCTGAATAAACTTCAAAAATATGGTATAAGAGGACTTGCATATAACATCCTAGAAAGTTATCTGCTAAATAGACAACAACATGTTTCTATAGATGGAGAAATCGGTAAAGGAAGAATTATATCTTACGGAGTACCACAGGGAACAGTCTTGGGGCCAATTCTCTTCAATATTTATATTAATGATCTATTTAGACTGAATATCACAGGTAAGATAATAAGTTTTGCAGATGACACAGCTATTTTCTATGATGCAAATACATGGAATAACTTAAAACAAAAAGCTGAAACAGATTTTGCTACAATTCAAAAGTGGTTTCAGTTTAATAAACTTACCTTAAATGTAGAAAAAACAAAATATATGCCATTTACATCATATGTTAATAACCTTCCAAATCTTGGCCCGTTAAAAATTGATGCAAAAAATGAAATTCCACATACATACGAAATTAAATATCTAGGTATAATAATTGATAAGCATTTACGATGGAACACCCAAGCAAATAATATACTAAATAAATTAAGAGGACTCTTATCAAGATTTAAATTTTTAAAACAATTTTTAGGAATAACTCATTTACGAATTATTTATTATGCACTTATACAATCTCAACTCACATATGGTCTTTTAGGATGGGGTGGAATACGCAATAATTACTTACATTCTATAAATATTATTCAGAAATGGATAATTAGAATTATATACGGGAAAAATTTAAGATATTCTAGTGAGCTGTTATATAACGAAAGTAAATTTTTAACTGTACGTAAATTATTCTGCTATAAAGCCATTATACATATACATGAAAAAAAGATAATATTAAATTTTAACAGTCATGCCCATCAAACTAGATATATAAAACATAATGCAATTCTACCAAAATGTAATAAATCCATCCTCCAAAGATATGTTGGTTACATAGGGCCCAAATTGTACAATTTACTACCGGATAATTTAAAACAATTTAAAAATTATAAAAAACATAGGTATAAATATGAAATTAAACAATGGATTGGGAGCAAATCAACAAAATTTTGCGAAGAACTTATTAATGGACAATTCTAATAAATAAACTTAAGTATGAAATAAATATCGAAAATAAAGTTTACATCTATAGAGATTTTTATTATCAACTGCAACATTCCTTGAATTGATGGACACATTTATATCACAAATTACATATAGTAAAATTAGTATATTTTTATTTTTTTCTTATTTAATGTTAGAGTTTTTAGTATTTTTATAAATTCCCATATAACTGTATACATTTATACAATTGTTAAATATTTTTTGTTTTTGTTTATATTGTAAGTTAATATATTATATTTTTAAGTCTCACGCACAAGGGGTGCTACTTTTGTATGTATATTAATAATATATATACAAGGTAGCTCAACTTCAGTGAGTTATTTATGTTTATTTAGGTAGTACTCATTATGCTTTTTATTTTTTGTAAATCTTTATTGTTATTCCTAAATAAATATTATTATTATTATTATCTCCTACTAATCTTAGCTCTTCTATTTCGAAACGTTGATTTTGTTTATTCAACAGTTCTTTAAAATGTTCTCTCCACCGTTTTAGCACTCCTTTTTCGTCTGCTATTAAGTCCCCATTTTTGTCTTTGCATAATTTTGTTCTTGGTTGGAAAAATTTTTTTTTCAAGATTTATTTCCTTATAGAATAGTTTTATTTCATGTTCTTCTAGCCTTTCAATCTTTTCTTTATTGTGTTTGCTCTTTTTAAATCTTAGATGTTTTTTTAATTGTCGTCTTCTTGTAGTATATTCCTCTTTGGTTTCTTCCATACTGTTGTTCAGCATTTTAAGCCTAGCTTGGTTTCTTTGTTCCATCAGTCTCTGGCAATCTTTGTCATAGGTACCATCTTTTTTGGCTAGGTTCTTTGCTTTCCCCCACTACTTCTTTTGCAGCTGTTATCACTGCTTCTTTTAAAACCCTCTATTTATCTTCGATATTTCTGACCTGATTTTCATTTACTTGATTACATTGTTCAATTATTTATTTATTTATTTATTTATTTTCAACGGGCTGCAGCCCAATAAGATTACAAGTTTATAATATATTCCAATATATATAATATGTGTGTCAATAATTAAAATACAATAAAATAGTAATAGTAAAACAATAATACAATAAAATATAAATATCACAAACTTAATTACATAATTCAGATTTATATATCACAATAATATTTCAATCTACTTATGTGTGTCAATAATTGTTAAAATATAATAAAATAGTTATAATAATACCATAAAAAGGTGTTATAAGCATAGTTGGTTCTATGGATAGGAACATACAATGTTTGGTTCAATAGAGTTCTACGGAGAGGTACATGGAGACCAACCTGCTCAAGTAGCTGAGGACACAAAACTGTTGAATTAATTATGCCATAAAGCATCCTTGCATCTTTAATTACTCGTCAGTCACTCAATGAGAGAATACCCAATTGAGTTTCAATTTGATGATAATTTACATGATTTAACTCAAAAGGTATACCCAGTTTATATGCTACGTACCTTAAGAACTTGTGTTGGACTGTCTCGATTTTTGATATGTAAATATTATAAGATGCAGACCATACACAAGAACAATACTCTAGATGAGGTCTAACTATAGAACAATATAGTAGTTTAATTGCTTCAATATTCTGAAAGTCTCTAGTGCATCTTTTTATAAAACCAAGCATTTGTAAAGATTTTGAAATTTTTGACATATAATGTGATTCAAATAAAAGTTTACAGTCCAAATTAATTCCCAAATCACGAATTTCAGTAACCCAGTCAACAGGAATATTCTGTATATTATAATTATATTCTATTGGGTCTCTCGATCTTCCAAAAGAAATAGCATGACACTTGGATGCATTCAGGGCCATGGCATTCAACATACACCACTCACTCAACCGATCAAGATCATGTTGAAGATTAATACAATCTTCTGTATTGTTGATAATTGTGTAGAACTTTAGATCATCTGCAAAAAGAAGAGGTGAACTGTGCCGGAAGCAGTGGTGTATATCATTGATGAATATGTTAAATAACAGGGGCCCCAAATGCGAACCCTGAGGTACTCCTGAATGAACCTTAATCTCACTGGAAACAAAATCCCTGAAGGCCGCGTCTCATCATCAAATAATTTGATCAAACAGTTTGAGCAAACTCCGGAAGTACGTCAAAGTGACGTCACAATCGCAGTTTTTTTGAAATTCTAAAAATCTGTGCTCTCACTATCAGTCTAGTTTGATCAAATTTTTTGTATTGAGTTGTCTAACTTGTTTGTACTTTATTTAAAATTAAAATTTTTCATTATTATCCACAATGAACACTCAGGATGTGACGTCACTAACTGTCACTTTCAGTTTGCTCAAACCAGTTTGATCAAATTATTTGATCGTGGGACGCGGCTTGATACGCACCATCTGAACTCGGTCAGTCAAGTATGTTCTCAGCCACTCAAGAAGTGGACCATTAACACCCATTTGATTAAGTTTAAATATTAAAATATTATGGTTGACCCGATCAAAGGCCTTGGAGAAATCGGTGTATAGCGCATGTACCCTACAGCCCCTCTCCAAGGCCTTCCTCAGGAAGTCCACAAACACTAGTATGTTACATTCAGTTGATCTGCTATTCCGAAATCCAAATTGTTGGTCTACTAGCTGTTTTTCAAGTGAAGCTTTAAGATAGTCACATACAAAACATTCAAATACTATCTTTGGTATTACACTAATTATACTAATGGGCCTGTAATTATTCACCAATGAATTATTTATGTTCTCTATTTTCGTTTCATATCTTGCTCTCTTTTCCTCATTAGAGGCCAATATATCTTAAGCGTATTTGATCTTTTTTTCACCTTTCTCTGTTTCCTTTGGGGTAATTTTTTGTTTATATTTAATTAGCACAAGGTGATGATCGGAGCTGCTGTTTGCCCCTCTATGACTTCTCACATCTGAAATGTCTGAAGCATGTCTTGCTTCTATTAAGATGTGGTCGATCTGGTTTCTTGTTTTCATATCGGGGGAAACCCATGTTTCTTTGTGGAAATTTTGTACTGCTTATCACCATTTTTTTGTCTGTTGCAAAATCTATGATTCTTTGCCCATTGTCATTACTTATTTCGTGCAGGCTATGTATACCTATTGTTCCCTGATATAATTCCTCTCTTCCTATTTTTGCGTTTAAATCTCCTAAAATTATTTTAACGCTATAATTGTTTATATTTCACACTTCTTGGTCTAATCTGGCATAAAAATTTTCTTTTTCTTCTGCTTCTTTGAAGCCAAAGAACTTGCCTTTCATTTTCAGAATAGCTATTCTTTCATTTATGTTAGTAAAGCTTTTTACCGCATGCTTGTATCTTTCACTTATTATGAAGCCCATCCCACCTTGTCCACCTCTTGAATTACCATGACATATTAGATATTTTCCATATTCCCAGATGTCTTCGTTCTTCCATCTCATTTCCTGCAACGCTAAAATATCTATTTTGTAGATTTTTATTTGTTCAATAAGGTTTTGTAGTTCTCCTATTTCTCCTAATGTTCTTATATTCCAAGTTCCAATTAAAATTTTTCCACTTTTCTTATTTTTCTTTTTCCTGTTGTACTTATTCACCTTTTTGTTTATTTTATCCTGTTTTCTAGTCTCTTCCGTACCTTCAATCTTTATGTCGCCATCGTGGCCCCCTTTTTATTATAATTAATTATACAGCTTTCAAATGAGGAAATATGCATTAGAGCGTTAAAAGGTCTGTAACATAGACAAAAATATGTAGTTTTATTTTGTTATAAATAAATGCAATGATGCTCAGCATATGCATATGCTTTCCTGACGAGAACAAAAGAGTTCGAAATGGTCCATAGAAAGATGGTAATGATCTCTGAATCGAAATTAAATATAATGCCTTGTATCTACCCACGGTTTTACTCACGTATCGAGTACTAGGAAGCAGATTTGTTGATCTTTACCTCGGTGAATTGATATGTTGTGGAGTGCAACTATGTAGACTCCCCATGTCTCTACATTCATCACCCTTTTCCTTGCAATTTTTAGAAGGATGGGGAATAGGTATAAGAGAGAATCTGCTTCCGAACCAAGAAATCCAAAGATTTTATTATTTTTAAACATTTATTTGTTTAAAGATGGAGTCTTTTGGGTTTCGACAGTTTGAAATTCATTTAAAAATATTAATTTATCTTTGGGATAATTAATGCGTTATTTAGTTGTCTCTATTCGATTATCGGATTAAAAAGAAAGAAGAAAGTTGCTTCTGATTTTTATATAACTTCACTATTAATTCCTCTTTTCTTATTTTTTAATCCGATTAAACTCGAACTGAGACAAATAAATACCTAACACATTAATTAATCCCAAATATGCTTTATTGTTGTTAATAATAAATTTGTTTATTTATAACAAAATAAAATCAAATTCAAATTTGATAAAGTTATAAGAGAAAACCAAGCTGGATTCCGGGCACGAAGATCCTGCATTGACCACATTTGTACGATGAGAACGATTATAGAGCAATCATTAGAGTGGCAGAATAAGCTATATGTGAACTTTATAGACTTCGAGAAAGCAATTGATCGTGTAGATCGCAAAGCCTTATGGAAATTGCTAGAGAAATACGGAATGCCTCCCAAGTATATCAGAATTATAAAACTGTTCTACGAAGGGTCCACAGCATGCATAGTCCACAAAGGGAAGTTAACAGAACAAATAGATATTGGTACAGGAGTAAGGCATGGCTGTGTGCTCTCTTCGACCTTATTCCTGATAATAATCAACTGGATCATGTCTTAGACTACTAGTAATAAGACTGGAATCAGATGGAATGTTTTTAACCAACTTGAGGACTTGGAATTTGCAGATGACATAATATGCCTTTTAACAGAAAAAAAAAGACAACACATGCAACGCAAAACTGAAAAAGAAGAAGAAGCAGGGAAGAAGGTCGGACTTAACATAAACATCAGGAAAACTAATTTTAATGAAAATAAATACACTAAGAGAAATGGAAATATCACTGGAAGGCACGGAATTAAAAACGGTAGAGAAATTTAACTACTTGGGCAGTATTTTGCACAACAAAGGAGGGACGGAGGAGGACGTAAAACAGAGAATAGGAATAGCTCAAAACGCATTCAATATGCTAAGGAAAATGTGGTCTTCACTTCAGATGACAAGTAAAACCAAGATAAGATTATTCAACAGCAACGTGAAGACTGTGTTACTGTACGGAGCAGAAACTGTTTATTTTATTTTATTTATTAAATAGACGGGATCACCCCATTACAGCATTATAATAACATTATATTTTTAATCTAATTATCTTATAACTACACTTTAAAATACAATATGTACTTAGAAATAATTCTAGAGTTTACTATAAATCATGGTTTTAAATTGGTTTAAACTTAAATTAAAAGGATCTATATCACAGTGACTATTTAAAAACCTTAAGGCCCTATCAAATGGATTATTGCAATCATAATTGGTAGCATGAAAGTTTATATGAAATAGTTCAAAAGAT
This sequence comes from Diabrotica virgifera virgifera, assembly GCF_917563875.1. Taxonomy (NCBI): domain Eukaryota; kingdom Metazoa; phylum Arthropoda; class Insecta; order Coleoptera; family Chrysomelidae; genus Diabrotica; species Diabrotica virgifera. Next base: position 89,248,529 of record NC_065447.1, on the reverse strand, counting down.
CTTAGTCTATGCTGTGGAATATTGAAGCTTATTTTACTTAAAAGTTCCGGACATTGAATTAAATTATTTAATAATTTATAAATAAATACAGAATCAAACTGAATTCGTCTGTTATAAAGTGTTGTTAGATTTAATGTATCTAAAATTACTTTTTCGTCTATATTTGCAACTGGAATTCCCATTTTGTAGCCGCAATACCTAAAAAACTTATTCTGAACTTTCTCAATGGAATTGATATACTGGTCATACATAGGAGACCAGACTAGCGTGCCATATTCTAATTGAGAGCGTACAAGAGAACAATACACAACTTTCGTTACATCTATTCCGATGGGTGAGTTGCCGGAATTTAATTGAAATGAATGTAATAAAAAGAACGATAAATATTGTATTTATTGTAACGAAAATGTGTTTCGCTTTGGTCTCGGAAGAAAAGGTGGATGTTAGCGACGACCAGACCCGATGCGTTTGCCTGCTGAGCTGTGACTAAAGAAAAAACCACAAACGATAAATATGTTTGTGTTTCTTTTACTTTGACCAGCTGTCAATAAATCACTAGGTCTGGCGTACACTTTCGCAGTTTTAAGAAAACAATTTCGATGCATTCTTTGTTGACATGATGGTCTGATATGATAACTAATTTATGTGGGTGAGGAAACAGATGTTGACAGAGTAAAGCCATGTCACTCTTACATTTTTGTGTTTAATTTAATGTGAATTTCGAATGACTAAGTTGTTTCGCTTTTGAGAAAAAATATTAAAATTAAAATTAGCGAAACTAGTAATTAAAGCGTATCGCTATACACCCCCTTCCGAGAGACTAAGACGATAGATAATACATAATATATACAAATTATAATAAGAATTGAAAATAGAAAAAAAAATAAAGAACGCAAAGTTTATACGAGGAGGACGAAAAAATCACTTAATACACTGTGAACTAACACTTTCTTGGTAGCTTCCGGTAAATCTTGCTCTTCTGTTGTTTGTTTTGCTGGATACTGTCATTTCTTTTGTTTCGTGATGGGTAGAGTCGTGAAGCTCGTACGCTGGTTTCAATGTGTCTATAGAAATTGTTGATTGTTTTCCATTTACCCGGACGACAAAAGTCTTGTCACCTCGCTTAACAACTGGAAAAGGCCCGTGATATGGGTTTTCTAAGCTGCTTTTGATTGTATCACGGCGGATGAAAACATGAGAGGTGGTTTTCATGTCTTTGAAAATGAAGGTACTTTTGGATCCATGATGCGATGGTTGCGTAGGACGGAGGTTTTCGAAATGGTTTCGAAGCGTTTTTAAATAAATATGAGCATTGTCGTCGGTGTTTCTTTGTGACGAAAACAATAGTTCACCTGGCAAACACAATGGTTCTCCGTACACGAGTTCGGCGGCTGAAGTACCTAAATCTTCTCTCCACGCTGCTCGTATGCCCAGTAACACTGAAGGTAGGCTTTCGGTCCATCGGATGTTTTCATGACATCGAATTGCTGCTTTTAACTGTCGATGAAACCTTTCTACCATACCATTTGCTTGCGGATGATAGGCGGTTGTCCTTAAATGGGAAGTTCCAGTTAATTTGCATAATGACTTGAAGAGATGCGATTCGAATTGTCGGCCTTGATCTGTTGTGATGCGCTTGGGAGTGCCGAAACGAGCTATCCAACCAGAAAAAAATGTTCTGGCTACTGTATCTGCTTCTTGATTAGGCATCGGGAAAGCTTCTGGCCAACGTGTGAAACGATCGACGCATGTTAAACAGTATCTGTTTCCTTCTGAAACCGGCATTACTATAATGTGGACATGTTCGAATCGGCTGGAAGGTGGTAGAAAACTTCCAGTAGGTGAAACAATGTGGCGCGATATTTTCGATTTTTGGCACTGTAGACACGCTCGAGTCCATTTCCTCGCATCTGATTTAATGGATGGCCAAACATATCGCTGTGTGATCATCTTCACAGAACTGTTGATTCCGGGATGTGCTAGGTTATGCATGGTGCGAAAAATTGCCATTCGAAGTGGTTTCGGTACAAATGGTCTGGCTGTAGATGTTGATATGTCACAGTACAAACTCACGTTTTGTTCGGAAAAGCGTATTTTCTTCATTTGTAGTGATGTTTTCTCACTTAAAAAAGTTTGCAGTTCTGGATCAGTTTCTTGTGCGAGAGCTAAGTCAGTGATGTCGATATTTTTCTTGATGCTATCGACTCGAGATAGTGCGTCTGCCACAATATTTGTTAAACCAGAAATGTGCTGAATGTTAGTGCAAAACTGGCCTATATAGTCTAAATATCTAAACTGTCTAGGACTACATTTATCTAGCTTCTGAGTAAAGGCGAAGGTGATTGGTTTCTGGTCTGTGTATATCGTTATGTCCTTGCCTTCGATCATATGTCTGAAGTGTTTTATGGCTAGATATATAGCTAATAGTTCTCTGTCGTATGCACTATTATTTCTTTTCGCTAGGTGAGAATTTCTTAGAAAAGAAAGCTAAAGGTTTCATACCTTATCCGTTTTTTGTTGTAGTACAGCTCCCGCACAAAAATCAGAAGCGTCACAAGTGATGGAGATATCAACATCGTTTACAGGGTGGCTCAGTAAAGCAGCGTTAGCTAAACTGTTTTTGCAGTCGTCAAAGGCTTGGATTCGCTGTGGTGTCCATTCGATTGGTGCTTTTCCTTTGACATTGTCTTTTAGGGCATCATGTAGTGGTGCTTGTAGCTCAGCTGCATTGGGTATGAACCTTCGGTAGAAGTTTAACATACCTAGAAATCTGCGTAGGTCTTTCACTGTTTTTGACTGAGTGAAATTTTGTACAGCTGCTACTTTTTCTTGTGGAGGTGTGAGTCCTCCATCTGATATTGTGTATCCCAAAAAGGTAATCTCGTTTTTGCCGAATTGACACTTCGCTGGATTCATCACAACGCCAAACTGCTTGAGCCTTTTGAAAATCTCTTCCAAATGCGACATATGCTGCTCTTCGGATTCTGATGCAATGAGAATGTCATCGATGTAGGCGTAGGCGAAATCTAGACCACGTAAAATCTCGTCTATGAAACGCTGGAATGTCTGTCCTGCGTTTCGTAAACCAAAAGGCATACATAAGTATTCGTACAGCCAAAATGGTGTGGTAACGGCGGTTTTTGGTATGTCTTCGGTGGCTACTGGTATCTGGTTGTATGCTCTCACTAAATCTATTGTAGAGAAAATTGTCTTACCAGCTAGCGCCTGACCGAAATCTTCGATGTGCGGCATTGGATATCGATTTGGAACTGTTTTTTGGTTGAGACGTCGATAATCTCCGCAGGGTTTCCATTCCTCACCTTTCTTCGGGACCATGTGCAGTGGAGTAGACCAGTTACTTTTCGATGGTCTTATGATGCCTAGTCGTAGAAGATTTTCGAACTCTTTTTTAGCCCATTGCAGTTTGTCAGGTGCTAATCGTCGAGGCTTCGAAAAAACGGGTGGACCTGGTGTTGTATCGATGTGGTGCTTGGTTTGATGTTGAATGTCTTTCACGATATCGGCGGGTCGCGTGATTTCCGGAAATCGTAGCAGCAGTTCATGGTAACGCGACGCTTCCGCGATAGTCTTTACGCTGCCGTCGAAACACTCTTTAACGAGTCCCTTTGTTCGAAGGGTTGTCGTACTGTCTACTAAGCACTGGTTAGCAATGTCCACTAGGAGCGCGAAATGGGAAAGAAAATCAGCACCGATAATGGGCTTTGAAATGTCCGCCACTACGAATCGCCACGTAAAATCACGCCGTAGTCCGATGTTTAATGTCAAGTTCACATAGCCGTACGTCGCGATTTTAGTGTCATTGGCCGCGTATAGTTCGTATGAAGTCTTTTCGCGTGCACCCCGTACATATTTTCGCGGGAAAACGCACAGATCGGCTCCGGTGTCGATTAAAAACTGTTTTTTTTGTATCATAGTATGTCACGAAAAGGCGGCGAGACTTTGGGCTTCGATCGGATGCCGCATTTACCGACTGCCCGCGACGTTTCCCTGCTGCTTGCACGGAGGAGAGCACTTTTGAGCTTGGTCACCAAAACGGTAGTGATACCAACATAATATGTCACTATTATGTTCCCTACTGTAGCTACTGTCTCTAGGATACGGTCTTCGTCTTGAGTTGCTGCGGTTTCGACGGTATGTGTTAGCTTGTGCTGGAGCATGCGACAAGCTAGCTAGCTGGATTTTCATGTCAGCTAATTCGGCTGTCAATTTCCCGATGGCCACTGCAATCCGATCTGAAACACTATTGTTGGCACTGGTCGTCATTGTTGATGTTCACTGTATATTATTAACCGGCAACAATATATTATTAACACTAACTTTTGTTAAATTTTCGCGGCGGTTTAAATACTCGCGGGGTCACCAATATTCCGATGGGTGAGTTGCCGGAATTTAATTGAAATGAATGTAATAAAAAGAACGATAAATATTTTATTTATTGTAACGAAAATAGAATAGAATAGAAATATGCTTTATTGTCATTGAAAATTTTTACAATTTTATGGACAAAGCTTACATACAGTCAAAAGAAAAATAATATCAACAAGAAATAACAAATAACAACTACAATTCAATACAATTAGATAAATCGTCAATATACAGTAAATAAGATATAAAACCAAAGACAAAAACAATTAATTGCAAAATTTATATACATTGCAAATTGAAAGTTGAACATACTTACAACAACTAAAATACAACATTAGGAATTGACAGTTTAAGCTACTGCGTATGAAACCCAATTTTCTTAGTTATTCATTAAGAAATTCTTCTATTGAATAATATGGTCTTTCAGATAGATAGGCTTTTGTCAGTTTACGGAATTTTGGGAAAGATGTTGCAGATTTAAGTTGTAAAGGCAGATGGTTGTAAAGTTTTTTTGCGAAATATAATATAGATTTCTTTACTAACTCAGTGCATGGGATCGGTAAATAAATATCAAAAATTGAATTTCTGGTGGAGTAAAGATGATTGGGCCTTGCTGGAAAGGCATGAAGGTGTTTACGAATTAAACAAACCGTTTCTAGAATATATAAAGATGGAAGTGTTAAAATTCCGTGATTCCTGAAGTAACTTCTGCAATGTGTAGATCTTCTGAGGCCAAACAGATATCTTATTGCTCTTTTTTGCAATTTAAAAATAACATCTAGTTGAGCAGCTGTACTAGAACCCCAAAAAGGAAGACCATATCGAAGATGAGACTCAAATAATGAAAAATATGTTATTTTAGAAGATGCTAAATTGAGTTCCCTTGAGACAGATCTTATTGCAAAGCAAGCTGAGGCGAGTTTCTTACTTAACGAATCGATATGAAGGGACCATTTGAGGTTGCTGTCTAAAAAAATACCAAGAAATTTTACAGAATCAACGGTACTGATCTGACTGTTATTAAGAGGCAAAGGTTGAAGAGCTCCTTTATAGGATAATGCTACTGTTTTATCTACATTAAAAGATAGTAAATTAGAGTCAGACCAGGTCTTTATCGTCAGTAGATCCGAAGTTATAGTTTCATGAAGAGATGCTATAGTTGAGTTGCTCCAAGTGATACTGGTATCATCAGAAAAAAGAAAAATTTTCCCATCGATTTTTAAATTAGTGATGTCATTTATAAAGATAAGGAACAGAAGAGGACCCAATACTGAACCTTGCGGTACTCCACATACAATGTTTTTGAGACTAGAGTCAGTATCATTTGCTCTAACTAGTTGTTTCCTATTATTCAAGTAGGATTGGAACCAATTCAAAGAAATACCTCTAATTCCATAGAAATTTAGTTTTTTAATCAAGATGTCGTGATTTACACAATCAAAAGCTTTGGCATAGTCACAGAAAACAGTGGCAGTATAAAAATTATTGTTTAGTGCTTGATAAACCTCATGTAGTACAGAAAACATGGTATCAGTGGTACATTTATTAGTTAAAAAGCCGAATTGATTTTGAGATAAAATGTTGTTATCAACGATAAAAGACATAAGTCGAGTTTTAATGAGTCTCTCAATAATTTTGGAGAGTACCGGTAGTAAGGCAATAGGTCTATAGTTGCAGGCATTAGATTTTTCGCCACCCTTATGAAGAGGAATAATAATGGCTGTCTTTAGGCACTCTGGAAATTGACCTTTTTCGAAGGAATCATTAATTAGTGAGACGAGGATTTCCAACACATTTTCTGTGAGATTAGAGAAAATTTTTATAGATAGTCCATCAGTACTACATGATGATTTGCTTTTGATACTATTGATTGTTTGGGTCAGTTCAGAGATATCGACTGGTTTTAAAAAGAATGAATTCGAGACCTTTCTTGAATTAGGGAGATAGGAAATGGGATCTTTTTGCGGCAAAATAGTTGATGTTATATTTTTACTGACATTAACGAAGTAATCGTTTAGACTCTCAGGATTTGGAAGGGAAAATGATTGAGCTGTGTGAGTTTTATTTCGAAGATCGTTTATTATAGACCAGGTTTCTTTTGTAACACTTTTAGAGCTTCCCAGACGATTTTGATAATAGGCTTTTTTAGCTGATTTGACAAGTTTTAGATATGTTGTCCTGTACTTCGTGATATATTCAGTGACAGAAACATTGGTAGTAAATTTCTTGATGTATAGGAGTGAACGCATATTCTTGGCTGATATGCGGATACCTTTCGTAACCCAAGGTTTTCGATGTTTTGGCTTAATAGGAATTAAAGGAAAAGCTTTATTGAAGATGCGGATAAGTTTATCTAGAAAAACACTGAAATTATAGTCCACGTCCATAGAAGGAAACTGCCACTCAGAAGTTAAGCATACATTTTGGAATTTACGAAAATTCTGGGCGGAAAAAATCCTACCTAAACGTCTGGGTTTTGAGGAGGGTTTGCTGAAGATGTTAAACTTCGTATACACTGCTTCATGATCAGATAGTCCCGCATTAATAACTGTAGAGCAGACATCAAGGGGTGAGAAATCTGAGACAATATAATCGATTATGGTAGATGTAGTTTTTGTAATCCTTGTAGGAGAATTAACGTGCATTGAGAGACCATACGATTCAAATATGTTGACCAGGGATACTTGGGTAGCACAAGCAGCAGCATAATTAATGTTAAAGTCACCGCATAGAATTTTTCTGCTTTTATGAGGCAGGTCATCTAACAAATTTAGCAGGTTCTGAAAAAATAGTTCCACGGCAGAGTCAGGTGATCTATAAACGCAAATAATGTAAAGATTAAGATTTTTATTATAAACTAAGGAAAACTCAAAGACGGATTCACTTAACAAAAAGTCGTATTTTGTTACCGGAGAAAAATTATTATTTCTAGAGAGAATTAGGGTGCCTCCATGAGCCGAACTTGGGCGATCATACCTGGAAATTGTGGTATATTTTTCTACAAAAAAAGGCTCGTTGACTTCAAGCCAGTGCTCTGTAACCGCAACTATCGGGGGAAATCCTAATTCCTCCAGAAACAAAAACAATTCATCAGTTTTATTTCTTATAGAACGAATATTAATCAGAACCATGCCAAAGTTGTCATCACTAAAATAATTTGAGATTTCTAGTCCCTCAGAACACGTCGTGATGTTTAAAAATTTCGCTTTGGAGAGCCTGTGGAAGTGGAATAATAGCTTCGGTGGCATTCCCTTGACTTTTGTAGGTGTATAATTCTTTCCGAACTGAGGTAGGACCTATAAGCGGCAAGATCAGCTTCCACTTCAGCTGGACCAATTCCGTAGGCATGGTTAAATTCTAGAAGAACTTTTCGTAGTTCTTCGGTCGTAGTAGGTAGTCCTTCGGAAGCCAAAAAGAGTTTCACGCTTGTGTTGGTGTATCCATCATAAAATACAGAAGAAGGCTGGTCGTGAAGAAAAGCAAGATGTAGTTTAATTGCTTTTAAGATATCCGGTTCCCTTAATCTTGCAAGAAGGTATCGACTGTTCGAGTTATTAGTTAGTCTAACTCTTGGTGGTGTTAAAGGATCCAAATTTATGGATGGTTCCAAAGTATCTTTTTTAATAAAATTGATATGGGAACGGAAAGGCTCTTTGGATTTGCAAACTGTGATGGCCTGCTTGTCTGTAAATATATTTGTGTTTTCAGCTTCATTTTTGTTGTTGCTTGGAATGGTAATTGGATTTTCCAAGCTAACCGGGCTTCTGATGTACTTCGGATTCATATTTTGTTCAGATGAAGTCTTTGGTTCAGAGTATGATGATTCTGTGGACCATTTAATGTTGACACCAGGTGGCCAAATTTCCTTATTAAATAATAAGTCGATGGACGTTTTTTATTTTATGCCTATTTTGAATGAGGAACCAGTTGCTGTGTTGGCGTCTTGAAGTAGGGCGTAACATCGAATATATTCCTTAATATCTAGCTTCTCTTTAATGTAGTGAACTACTTGAATAGGGGTGTAAATTGGGGTTAAGTTGCTAATAACGACAAAGTGACATCTATCTTCTGCAATTTTTGATTTTTTGACTGGACCTGCTTCGAAATGAGTGTCTTCAGTTTGGGTACCTGTAGTGGTATATACTATGTTTCTCTTCACTACCTCTTTCTTCGTTGGTATAGCAGATAGTTTGTTTGAAAGGTTACTCATTTGATTTGATATTTCACTTATGTTTGAAGAGAGCCTCTCTAATCCCAATTTGATCTCAGATGAATTTGAATCTTGGACTTGGACTTTAATTGTGTCAGTGGAACAGCCGAAAAAAACTGACGATATATTGAAGATATCTTGTTCCATCTGCCTTATCGATTTTAAAAGATATTCGGGATTTAGCAGGTTATTTAATTTATGGATCTCGTCAAATTTTTTTGTCAGATAGTCTAATTTGCCGTCATTTTTGGTTAATAAATCATATGTCTCGATGAAAATTGGCAAATTATCATTGAGTTTTTTTGTCACATGAATTAAGGCGTCAAAATTCTCTTGTGGTATTTGATTTTTTGATAAATCGTTTATTTTTTCATTTAAATATCTGAGGCTAGGAGACTCACATAAAGAACAGAAGAATCTTAAATGACAATTTTTTGGGTCCAGTAGAGTTTTTGCCGTTGTTTTGTTGAGAGTAGAACATTTGAGGCAAAAATACCGTTTGCAATCCCCATGGCAACGTAAAATATATTTTTCGTTTTGGGAAAATTCAGCTAAGCAAATTTCACAATTATTATTGTAAAATGTGTTTCGCTTTGGTCTCGGAAGAAAAGGTGGATGTTAGCGACGACCAGACCCGATGCGTTTGCCTGCTGAGCTGTGACTAAAGAAAAAAACCACAAACGATAAATATGTTTGTGTTTCTTTTACTTTGACCAGCTGTCAATAAATCACTAGGTCTGGCGTACACTTTCGCAGTTTTAAGAAAACAATTTCGATGCATTCTTTGTTGACATAATGGTCTGATATGATAACTAATTTATGTGGGTGAGGAAACAGATGTTGACAGAGTAAAGCCATGTCACTCTTACATTTTTGTGTTTAATTTAATGTGAATTTCGAATGACTAAGTTGTTTCGCTTTTGAGAAAAATATTAAAATTAAAATTAGCGAAAATAGTAATTAAAACGTATCGCTATACATCCATTGGGATCTCACTACAGTTTCTTAATGTAAATCCAAGAAGTTTAAGGCCTTTCAATGTAATCTGTGACATATGGTCATTGAAATTAATGCTTTCATTAAAAGTGATGCCCAGGTCTCTTACTTGATTTTTATATCTTAAGTTAACATTATTCATAAAGATAGTTTGAGTCATATTGTTTATTCCCCCTAAAAGAACTGATATAATAGCATTTATCGATATTTAATGTAAGATTATTCTGTATACTCCAGTCCCATAACCTGTCAATATCCTTTTGCAATATATGTATGTCAGCTACAGATTTTATATATCTATATAACTTTAAGTCATCTGCAAAAAGTAAAACTGATGATTCAAGATTTTCAGAACAGTGGCCTCCTTGAGGGACACCTGATAAAACTTCAAATAATTCAGATAGGAAATTAAATAGTTTCACCCTTTGTTTTCGATCCTTTAAAAACTTGATATCCATTCTATGGCCTCCTTAGTAAATCCTAAATTTAGGAGTTTTGCAAGCAAAACGTCGAAATTGACTCTGTCGAAGGCCTTGGAGAAGTCAGTGTAGACTGAGTCTACTTGTTCCTTCCTCTCCAATGCCTCCAACAGATCCATTTCATACACTGCCAAGTTAGTAATAGTGGATTTCCCAGCCACAAACCCATGCTGAACTACAGATAATTTACATTGGCAATATAGTTGATTGTATACTATTTTATCGAATAGCTTTGGTATTGCTGATTGCTTAGAGATACTACGATAATTTTTTACATTATTTTTGTCACCAGCTTTAAAAATAGGTGATACATAGCTTTCTTTCCATCTAGCAGGGAAGGAACATGTGAGCAAAGATAAATTAAACCGTAGATAATATCCCCAATATATTATCCAAACCAATATATTATATTGGTTTGGATATTGTAAATGAACAATGTTTCAAGAAATAATTTGAAATATTTTCTGGTCCCTTTTAAAAAGAGTTTCTGAGTTGACATATACCATCACAAATATCGGAGAATTTAATAGTATACAAAGAAATATCTGCACTTGAATATGAGTTCGCTTTGGGCAATCGGCATGTGGATGAATCATATACACTAGCAAAATGTTCGGAAAACAAGTTAGCTACAGTCGGAAAAATGAAAGAATACCCATGAACGATCACATCAATCACTTATTTTGTATTTGCTGTCTTTTTCTATAAATAACAAACGTTTGTGATAGAAAAAGATAGCAAATACAAAATAAGTGATTGATGTGATCGTTCATGGGTATTCTTTCATTTTTCCGACTGTATGTTTTGGGCATTATCTGCCATTTGGTTATCAAGGTACATGTGATTTGGAACATTGTTTGACTTTTTTTATCATTAATGTATCTCCAGAAATGTGCTGGATGAAAGGTTTCAGGTTGTTGAATCTTCATTTTTGAGTTTCTACTTTACATTTAGATCTTAAGTCAGAAAATATCAAGTAATCTGCTTTAGACTTTGTTTGTAAATATTTTTACAAACTTGGAAACTATCAAGAAAATGTATTGGACAGATGCAGGTGTTCATAAATAAATGTCCAAGGAAGATTCTTAACATTTACTGGCCAAACCGCATATCAAACCAAGAGTTCTGGACAAGAACTAACCAGGAACCTATATCTAAGACAATATGCAAAAGGAAATGGAGTTGGATAGGGCACACACTAAGGAGACCTGACACAGACAGCGAGGCAAGCCCTAGAATACACACCACATGGCAAGAGAAGACCAGGTAGACCCGTAGAAACGTGTAAAAGAAGTGTTGAGAAAGAAATTAATGCTAGTGGGAAAACCTGGGCAGAAATAAAGATTAATCCAAAGGATAGGACAGAATGGAGGCAGACAGTTGACGCTCTATGCTTCGCATGGAGTGAAGAGGAATTAGTATATTAAGTATGGAGAACGGTAAGGGTTTTATACCGATCGAAGACAATTGTTTGGAGGAGGAGCGGAGCGACGACCCCAATTATTGTCTGAGATCGGTTACCCTTAACGTTCGACATGCTTATAACGTTTTTTGCACGATTGATACCATTATAAATTATAAAATTAAACATTTTCGTCAAATTGACTAGTTTCATTCATTTTATCAAGATAGATACTTTGGTTGTTAGGTAGTAACTAGGGTGCATAACAACAATGGAGAATTGAGTTTTTATTTAGTTGTCAATAATTTTAAGAACAATTTTGATTATTATAAATTAACATATGAGTGAAAGTGAATTTGAAGAAATTGAACGGGCTTGGGAAGAAGGGTGTTCCGCAATTATTCCCGAAAAATCCAAAACCCGTTATCAAAATACCTACCAAAGTTTTAAAAAATGGTGCGAAGGCAAGAATTTAAGAATCGAAGAAAAGACTATTGGCATATTTCGTTCAAAGACATATGCAGTTTAAAGCTCCTGGAAGCCTCTGGGCAGAATATTCAATGATTAAATCCACCGTTTTTCTTTATGATGGCATTGATATTTCCAAGTTTTCAACTTTGATCGCGTATTTGAAGAGAAAAAATGTTGGATACTACTAATGTATGCGATTCTGCAGGAGTTTCTGTTAGAAGTGAAACCACAGCCCAAACAAGTGGGATTTCATTAAATAATTTAACAAATTGTACCATAAGTTTCAATATTAATAAATAATTCGTTAGTTTTCTTTATTCTTTCAAAAAATAAATTAAAATTAAGAGATTTTTTAACTCGACGGTAAGTGAATTACTTACCGTCGAGTTGGAGTACTTACCGTCGAGTTGGATTACTTACCGTCGAGTTGCTAGTAAATGTCACCTACTGACGTAAAATCTGTCACGGTAAACAGTCAAAAATGATCAATCGTGCAAAAAAGTAAGTAACAAAATAAAATCACATAGTTTTGTTATGGTGTAGACCTTTTAACGCTCTAAATGCAAAATGTCTCATTTCAAAATGAAAACTGTATAGTTATTTAAACTATCTTTGTTTAATTAAATAGTCTTTATTTCATCAAGGAAATATAAACAAAGATAACATATTGTTCTGGAGCGAAATCAGAGCCATTGCAACATTTCAGTCCGCCGTCCGGTAAAAAAAATAATAACAAAAAATGTTAATTTGTTTAAACAAATATTGTTTAAATAATTATCCACCATTCAAATGACAATATTTGTATTTGTATTTATAATATTAAAAAATACACGTCTGGTAAGTTTTTCTAAAAATATTCTACAGCATAGGAAAAAATATGTGGTTTTATTTTGTAATAAAAAAATTAATTAATTATTACAAAACTAAGGCATATTTGGGATGTGATAGTGCGGTATTTAGGTAGCTCTACTCGAGTTACTTCGGATTAAAAAAAGAATGAAGAAAATTGCTCGATTGGCAGCCGAGAAAATGCATTGTGTTTACGTATACCGATTTTGAAGTTTGAGGTACACATTTCTTCAACCTAGTTTTTTTTTGTATTTTTGTTATTTTTATACCAAATAATTGCGCAATACCGGTCGTTTTTATTATTATAATATATTTTATGAGTGTCTTGAGCATATGAAAATTTGCACGGAGAAAAAGGATCAAAATAATAAGGTAATGGTTCAAAGATTATCATCCTATTGTTTATAACTTCGTCGCAAATAACGACCAACTTTGACCAGTTGTATCTCTGGAACTATTCCTTTAAATTCAACTTTTTTTCTTTTAGAATAAGCGTCGTACCGAGTCCTTTCCAGTGCCGTTTTGTGAATTCAATTTAATATAACAGTAACGGAGATATTCTATTTGTTTATAAGCCAAAACATTGTTTATAACTTTAAAACATTGCAGAGACCGCCTAAATAATCTGTTTTTAATTTTGTAAAGTGTATTAGGTAGTACTCTGGGCTAATTTGCAAAATACAAGGAAAAGTTATTTACCAGCAATTTTATTGCTGGAATCAAATCTTATGATTGTATATATTAATAATATAGATATTCAAATTCCGCAGACAGTGTGCTACTTTTTTTATAAACAAAATGGCGCCCGAAAATCGTGTTTTTTTCAATTTTTGCTCTATAACTCCAAAGATTTTAACTTTACACCAAAAACACCCAAATAAAAAATCACCGTAATTAAATTCTGCATAGAGACGTGTTTTTCCCGATTTACTTCGACAACAATTTTCCCCGGAAAATGCGGGTTTTTCCAACAGAATCTTTAATTTTCAACTAAAATTTTAGATAAGTAATTGTTTATCAATAATTAAATAATTTGGTAGTATAAAAGCTCTTTTCGTATAGATTATAATTCCAGAAGCCGATGGAAATTAAATGAACAGTTTAGCAAAAATTGAATTGTTAATTAAAAATTTACGGTCGCTAGTATAACCACAATAATTATGATGCATAAGAATAACTATGATTTTTGTATAAAAAGACACTGTACCTATCCAATGTACTTTACAGAATTGAAATGGGACTATTTAAGCGGCCTCAGGAATTTTTAAAATTATAAACAATTTTTTGGCTCATAAACAAATAGAATATCTCGGGAAATATTAAATTAAATTAAATCATGAAAACGGTCTTGGAAAAAAGTGGCAGGACGAAATTGAAGACAATAAAATATTGAATACACTGTTCACTCAAAGTACTAAACTAATGTTCATTCAAAGTGAGTTATGGGTAATTGAATGTATATTTTTTTCGACGACTACTCAAATCTAAGTATTCAAGCTTAAATAACGGGAAAACGACGTGTTTTATAAAATATACCTGCTAAAAACTTATTAAAGTACTTCAGAATTCCTAACAAACTAAGAGAACCGTTTCGAATTTTTTAGGAAAAGCTGAAAAATAAAACATACGCCATTTCCACAAAAATTAAAATTTATAGTAATCCTTACAAAAATTTCTTTATATTAGCATAAGTAATGATTTTAACAATTTTCACCGGTTTAGAATGCATATTCTTGAAAAAAAGATATAATTTAAAAAAATCAGATTTTTTAAAATTATCGTCTATTTCATTTTCTTTTGATAATAGCTATAAAAATACTCAATATACGTAAAAAATGGTAAATAACCAAATTGTTGTTTTTTCTGTATAAAATATTTTACCCTTTTTACCATTTCTATAGGGTGAAAAATAACCGAGATAGAAACGTTTAAAGCTTAAATTTTGCTGCGAGAACCATGTAACTGTGGCCATTTAATCTTTGATTTTTAAAAAAGTAAGGGGTACAAAAGATTAAATTCAACGCTTTTTAATAGCTTTTAGAATTACCTTTCAAACCGTTTTTAGGTGAACCTGATATCGTAAAAATTAACGGAGTTATTAAAAAAAAACGATAACACTTTTTGGAAAAATTTTAAAAAAAATAAAGTTTGAAAAATTTTTGGAGCATAAATTTTAATGCTATTAACTTGTTCGGGATCTCACTTGATAGATATTTCTAAGTAATTTCATAAATGTCTAATAAGTTTATGTTATAACATGCATCATTTTCCCGTAATTTAAGCTTGAATACTTAGATTTGGGTACTCGCCGAAAAAAATATGCATTTAATTACCTATAACTCACTTTGGTTTAATATTAAAAGGTTTTTTTAGTAAGGAGATTATTTAATTTTTTATTAGCTTCAATTTTGTTAATTATAACTTTTTTGAAAAAACTTATAGTTTTTGAGTTATCTACAGTCGGAAAAATGAAAGAATACCCATGAACGAACATATAAAACACGCTGTATTTTTCTGTCACCGTGTCACAAAGAAAATTGTCCAGTGCAAGTACATGTAACAATAATTATTACATGCACTTGCGCTGGCCAATTTTTTGTGTGACACGGTGACCGGAAAATACAGCGTGTTTTATATGTTCGTTCATGGGTATTCTTTCATTTTTCCGACTGTATGAAAAATCGGTTAAAAACATGCATTTTTCGTACGAAAAATTAAAATTTTTGATCTTTAATAACTCAAAAAGTTTTGATTTATTTTAATAATTTTATATAACAAATTTTGCTTAGAAATTGTCCTATCTAATTATGGGGTTATTTTTAATAAAATAATTTTCACCCTGAGAAGGGGTAGCATCCACCCCCAGGGTAAAAGCGCAAGTTGGCACCATGTCACCTTTGTTTCTTGAGATATCCTCTAACCACTCACCAATTTTCATGCAAATCGATGGAGGTTGAACGAAATCGGAGGTAATAACTCATATCCACCTTCAGTGACTCCACTAGAAAGGTCATTTCATATTTGATTGACCCACGTATTTAATTTATATTATTTTAAATCCTCGCTCTCTGGATCCGCCCTTGCTAATACTTTTTTAAGTTATTTTGAAAAAGTTTTTTTAAAAGCTACATTTTTGCTAAAAAAATTTTTTTTGATAATTTTTCGATAATATACTTATTTTTTGTTGATTTGAGTTGTTTTTGAGTTATTTGCGAAACACCCTCCTGAATTTTGTTGAAAAATAAAAATTTTCACTCGCAAGCGCAAGTACATAACTTGAAAAGTATTGACTTAGATAAAGAAGCTCTATAAAACAAAAGTTACTTATAATTAGTCAATTTATCAATTTCCGGACTTATTTTACACATATGTTTTTCATCCCCGAGAAGGGGTGACTTTCACCCCCCAAGTAAAAGCAACCAACGGCACAAGTCCCACTTTGAAGTTGAGGATAAGTAGAATCTAAATCCAAATTGCCAAGCAAATACGTCGTGACGCTGATAATTACACTCCAAAACATCATTTACTGGGCTATTAGTGTATTCAGGCACTGTTTATGACAACTTACATTTTTCATCTTTATTGATATAGAATAAAATAGAAAGAAAATTAATAAACGACTACATTATTATCGTGCACTACTATCAGGGAATATATCTACAATTTTATTAATACATACAATACATACATAATATGATACATTGTATCTATCTGATGGGCAACTCCATTTATACTGCAATACTGCATTGCTTACAAAACGTTGCGTATGTAAGCGTAAAATAATATAACAATAACACATTTTTACACATATTAGATAACAAGATGATGCCCCCCCCCCCGCAACCATCATGCTGCCGGGGCCTCTGTTACGCCCCTGTCTATTACTATATTATTGGGTTTTTCGTGTTCAGATGTGTATATTGAATGCATCGAGGTATACATTAAAATACAAGAGTCTGTTACACCTATAAAAGGCAGAAACGCTTCACGTTTTACTTTCTTTCTTTCTCCCGTTCCTTATACCCTTTCAGGTATCGGATTTGGGTTTAGTTTAGCTACATATTCACTTATCTCTTCCATTCTTTTCTGTCTTATGCTATTTTTTTCATTTCTTCAAGCGTTCTCTGTTTAATTTTTCCCGCATCTACTATTTGCTGTATCCATTTTTTCTCTGTCTGCCTTCCTTCTTTTTTGTGATATTTCTTGTTTCGTGGATTTTTCTCGTTAGTCTATTGGGTTTCATTCTCATCAGATATCGTATAGTATCGTCTGTATCACAATCATATTATTTATTTTCATTTTTGTTTCTTGGGACAATTCTTTTTTCCTCAGAACTGGCACTAGTGTGTAGTATGGTTTGTTCGATTTTTTAGTTCTGTTTGTTACTTCGAGGTCTATTTTTATATCATTGGTAATTATATCATCATCATTCTTTATTATATTATTATTACAGTTACATAAAACTATGTATATATTAATATTTTTTAAATTTTCTAGAGAAAAACTGTGCTGTCTATCTATTGGGACCGTGCAAGTTCGGCAAAGCGACCTCTATTTCTACGCTCTGCACTTTTTTTCGCACTTTTAATTATATTGGCCAATTATATTAGTCGTGGTTGCGGATAATTGTCAAGGCCATAGTCCAAAAAAATAATAAGAAAAAATAAGATGCAGGTTATGTTATGCAAACGTAAACAATTGTATGTAGTAAATAAAATTAGTTATTAAAATGCAGTACTACAAGCAAAATACAATTAATTAAATTTACCTTTATATAATAATTGCATATCATATCAATATTGTGGAGCAATATATAATTTTTCTGCTTCAATGACAGAAGGTATGAAATATACGTCAATTTGACAATTTCAAATGACAATATGAATTATTTAAGATAGTTGCAATATTTCTCCGCGACTCGCGCACAGTCGTTTTTCGTTTCCCTTCCAAGTACTTGCACACCGCGAATACGATCATAATTGTTTATAAATTCTTTCTACTTCACATGATTAAAGCAGCAATATTGTATAATTGAGGGTTCTACATGTAAAATTAAATTATCAGTAGTAATTGCACAAGAGCTCTAAAATTATTGAATTTTTCCCGAGTGTCACTTTGGCAGTTTTAATTTCACGAGCCGAAGGCGAGTGAAATTATGTCAAAGTGTCTCGAGGGCAAAAATTCTATATTAATTTTAGAGTTCGAGTGCAATTTGTTGCGATTATTTCATGAATAAACCTGTTCAAAACCAAAATTTTATTGTAATTTATATATGTAAGTACCAATTAGTGAAATTAAACACACAGTTGTTATATGTATTTGACGGTTGAAAGTCATCACTTTTATAATTTTTAAAACATTTGTCATTAATGTCACTGAATGTATTTTTTCGTAGCAACGAAGGGCATCTGACGTAATATGCTTAACGACGGGAGATTATCAAAAATTATCACCTTAATTTGCATGTCTGTAGCTTTCTATTGGTCAAAATCTCCTATGAATGAAATAATCTTCACAATTTCTCATCTTAAAATGTTACTTATTTGAATTCTTTTATGGTATCCCTCATTTTTCTTTAACACTGTGCAGAATTTTTGATACACTGTTGGTTTCCCCAAGGTGTTTAATTTTTTTATTTTTTAATGAACTGATAATTTCAATACTTTGGACTAATGAAATTAAGTATTTTCTATGGGAAGTAAGCCACAATTTTACTAAAAAAATGAATTTATTAACGTTTCGAAGCCCAAATCGGGTTTCGTTGTCAAAATATAAAATACTACTAAAATAAACAAAAATGTTGCTAAGTAAAAAAATCTTCTAATCATTTATACCCGCTCCGCTATGCGTCGGGCAGTAAACTTCATTCTCGGGAGGAAAAGTAGCACTTTCCTCCCTTGTTATACAAATAGCTATTTTTTATGTTGAACCACTCACCATCCCATGATAAAATTTTTATGTTATTAACAGTACTATGTATTTGTAGGAATATTATGAAAATTTTAAATTATGTAGTTTTTGGAAAAAAACTTATCAAAATATATTTTTTTTTGTTTGAGAAAAACTTGTTTATCGTAGCATCATGATGTATATATCACTGTGTAGAGCTTTAAAAATGCTGCAAAATGACACCTCTCCCAGCATTCTAGCTCAATCTGGTCACCTTCTACAACCATCCCAATACAGTATGGTCGCGGTGTTTTGGATTTTTTTGGAAAACTGCATAACATTTCGGAAAGAACGAACGTGAGATACAAATTTTAAATTTTGTATTTTCCTTCACCTAATCATCCACTATGAGTACTCTAAATTTTAACAAAATATAAATAGGTCAGGAAAAAAATTAATTCAAATTGTGTTGATTTGACCTGGAATAGCTTAACTATTTCCAGTTGAGTATATTTGCATTTTATATTTATTTCATTTTTTTGCTTTTCGCAGATGACCATTATTTTACTTTTCTTGATCTTTATTTCCATTTTTAATTTCTCTATTTCTTCTGTCCATTATGTTTATAAGTTTTTGCATTTTTGTCACTGAATCTGTTATAAGGACTATGTCATCCCCATACAATAAAGCTTCTATTTTTACTGGCTGTAATCTTTGATATCCTATTATTTTCAGTATTTGGTTGGTTCATTCTCCGGTAGAAGGTACTTCTAGTGAATTCGTTCATGACTATTATGAATAGTAGCGTTAATAGCATGACTACATACTATGAATTTAGTTATACTTCTGTTAGCTTGCATTTTATTAACCATTAATTTGATGATTTCTTTGTTTTTACATTAATTTCCTCAGGTACTCAATATTTATGTTATAGTCAGTTTTATTTTTAGATTATCTCCAAGACAACAAAATGGAACTTATGGATTCACTAATTGAACATTCATCTCACGAAGAAAATTATATGACTCCACATCCTAAGGGCAAAACATTAAATAAAAATAGGAAAGTGGTCACTGGTGAAAAACCTTCCAAGTGTGAAATTTATTTTGAGAAATTTTTCCGAAAGGGTTATTTAACTGAACACATGAAAATTCACACTGAAAAAAAAGCTTATAAGTGCGAAATTTGTTTTATTGAGTTTACTACAGCAAGTCAATTGAAAAGACATTTGAGACTGCACACTGGAGAAAAACTTCACATGTGTGAAATTTGTTTTAAGCAGTTTACTACAGCAACTAAATTGAAAAGACATTTGATGTTACACTCTGGGGTAAAACCTTACAAGTGCGAAATATGTTTTAAGCAGTTTCGTACAGCCAATGAATTAAAAGTACATTTAAGAGTGCATACTGGAGAAAAATCTCACAAGTGTGATATTTGTTTTAAGCAGTTCACTACAGCAAGTAATTTGAAAATACATTTGAGAGTGCACACTGGAGAAAAACCTCACAAGTGTGAAATTTGTTTTAAGCAGTTCACTAGAACAAGTAATTTGAAAAAACATTTGAGAGTGCACACTGGAGAAAAACCTCACAAGTGTGAAATTTGTCTTAAGCAGTTTAGTGAAGCAAGTCATCTAAAAGTACATATGAGATTCCACACTGGAGAAAAACCTTTCATGTGTGATATTTGTTTTAAGCAGTTCACTACAGCAGGTAATTTAAAAGCACATTTGAGAGTGCACACTGGCGAAAAATTTCACAAGTGTGAAATTTGTTTTAAGCAGTTTCTTACAGCAAATGAATTAAAAGTACATTTAAGAGTACACACTGGAGAAAAACCTCACAAGTGTGAAATCTGTTTTAAGCAGTTTATTACAGCAAGTCAATTGAAAATACATTTAAGAGTGCATACTGGAGAAAAACCTCACGAGTGTGAAATATGTTTTAAGAATTTTATTACAACAACTAATTTAAAAAATCATTTGAGACAGCACACTGGAGAAAAACCTCACAAGTGTGAAATATGTTTTAAGCGGTTTACTACAGCAAGTCAATTGAAAAGACATTTGAGATTACATACTTGGGAAAAACCTTACAAGTGCGAAATATGTTTTAAGCAGTTTAGTGAAGGAAGCAACTTAAGAGCACATTTGAGAGTGCACACTGGAGAAAAACCTCACAAGTGCGAGAATATGTTTTAAGCATTTTATTACAAGTGATTTGAAAAAACATTTCCGAGTGCACACTGGAGAAAAACCTCACAAGTGTGAGATATGTTTCAAGCATTTTATTACAACAAGTGATTTGAAAAAAACATTTGAGAGTGCACACTGGGGAATAACCTTACAAGTGTGATATTTGTTTTAAGGGGCTATCCTAGTGTAAAAGTACGATATTCATATACTATTTTTGGAAATTTCTAAAATAAAAAGTACTTTACCAATTGTTTTGAAAATTTGCATGAGCATTTATTATAAAAAGAAGTACATGTAAAACAGTTTTCATAAAAAAATATTGAAAATTAAACGATTTATGCGCCATCTACTCGCACCGTGAAAATAAAAACATGGTCCCACTGCTGCAGTGATTGGAACTAAGAGAGATCCTGAAACATACAATTTCAAAGTGATGATTGAAATATAAGTTTTTTCCTATACCATCTGTTTAATATTTAATATTCCGATAACTAATCGAATAAAGGATTACAGATTACGGTAAATATTTATTAAACATATATGATTACAAACTTTTGTACATGTTTTATTTTAGGCCGTGACAAGTGCTCTGATCTGATTGACGTTGACAATGTGACAAATACACTGACACCTAAAGGTGTGTTCACACTATACACTAAACACCTTCCCCTTAAAGATCAAGTTTCACTGGGGGTTTAATAGATCGTCCAAAACGAGATCTTTGATAACCTGAAGTACCTGGGTCAGAGATTACTTGTTCATTTTTATTAACATCTATTGTCCTAAATAATAGATTGATATCATCTACAATATCATTATTACTTATAGGAATCTGATTATTCAAATATGTTTTTTGTTCAGGTATATACTGGTCGGGAAACAATTCGGGTTCCAACATAGCATCATAATTTGATTTTGTTAAAGATGGTTTTAATTGACTGCTGTTGCGCCTAATAACTTTATTATTACTTTCCTTACGTATCCAGTATGCTCTTGGTTCTCGAGCTTTCTCTAGAACAACTGCCTTATACCATATTTTATCTCTATTACTTTTAACTACTACTTTATCTCCCTTTTTATATTCTATTAAGGATTTAGGACTCGTTTTTTCATAATGTATTTTCATCTTTTGTTTTTGTTCATTTAGATAATTGACAATATGCATTTGAATTTCTGGTTCTAATTTATTTTGGGTCACTGGAATTTGTGTTCGAAGTGTTCTACTTTGTAAAATTTGAGCTGGGGAGGCTTTTAAACTAATGATAGGGGTATTATTATATTCCAAGAGCAAGTCTCTAAAATCACTTTTTTCTGCTAAACTTTTCCGTAAAATTTGTTTCCCTAAGCTAACAGCCTTTTCAGACAAACCATTGCTCTGATGATGGTATGGTGTACAAGTAGAGACTGTGATATCCTTGTTCTTGTAATATTCCCTGCATTTTAATGATACAAAGGGTAAATTATCTGCGATTAAGTGCTGAGGGTAACCAAATTTTGTAAACGCATTCTGCATCGCATCTATAACAGATTCTGAAGTTTTATTTTGTAAAGGACATATTTCAATCCAATGAGAGAAATGATCTATTAAGATTAGATATGCCTTTACTCCAAATTCCAGTATGTCTGCTCCTATTTTATTAAAACGTAGTTTTGGGACTGAGTGGGGTAATAGGGGTTCCCTACGATTACTTGGCATGTACTTTTCACAAGTTCGACATTGTTTGATAAATAATGTAATGTCAGATGACATATTTGGCCAAAAAAATAACTGCCTAGCTTTATGTATAGTTTTATTAATGCCTAAATGCCCTTTATGTATTAAATTTAAATAAACTATTTGGTACCACTATCTTGTCACCCATAAAAATCAGACCTGCTTCAACATATAAATCATTTTTCAGGACATAGTAAGGCTTGCACAATGGTGAAATACTATTTATTCTTGGCCAACCATTATAATAAAAATCTGAAATTTTCTTTAATATTTTATCATTGGCAGTTTCCCTTCTAAAATTTAATTTTCTCTCATCAGACATAGGCAAATGTATTGATACAGTGTGTACCATTTCTAACATCTCAAGATCAAGTGTCTTGACTTTAAGACTAGCTCTGGATAACATGTCTGCAAAATGGACATATTTCCCAGGGACATAATATACATTTAAATTATACTTTAATAATTTTAATCTTAAACGTTGTAAACGTACAGACCCTATCTTACAAATCGGTTTTTTCATTATCGAAATTATAGGCTTGTGGTCTGTCTGTATATCTACTGTTGCACGATAAATAAAATCATGAAATTTTTGTGTGCTAAAATATATTGAAAGCAGCTCCTTTTCAGTTTGACTATAGTTAATTTCATGGTCGTTCATTGTACGAGAAGCGCATGCTACTAATTTAAGAGTATTTTCGTGCTCCTGAAACATACAACACCCCAAACCATTTTTAGAGGCATCACACTGAATAACAATTTTTTTATTTACGTCAAAAGAAACTAGAGCTGGTGCCTCATTAATAATTTTTTTTTAATTTTCAAAAACTTGTTGGTGTTTTGGCAACCACTGCCATTCAATATTAGACTTTAATAATTCACATAAAGGACTCATGTATTCAGACATATTTGGGACATATCGTCTCACATAATTAAAAGAACCAATGATTATTTGAAGTTCTGTTTTATTTTTAGGCGATTCTAATTTATTTAGGGACTCAATACGATCTGGATTTATTTGCATACCATTTTTTGAAAATATTTGACCCATAAATTTAACCTTTAATTGACAAAATTGAAATTTCTCTTTGTTAAATTTTGCGTTTACTTGTCTGGCCCTCGCTAGTACTTGTTTGACTGCCTTGTCATGCTCCAATTGAGTGGCTCCAGAAACGATCATATCATCATGACAAATTGTAACATTTTCAAGATCACCAAAATGTTTTTCAACTTCTTCTTCAAACAAGTCTTGTGAGTCTGAAAGTCCATAAGGTAACACCTTGTACCTATATACTCCAAAGGGGGTAGCGAAGCAACATTTCCAGGATGATTCTTCATCAAGCTGTAAATGATGATAACCTTCCGATAAGTCAAAGACTGTAAATATACTTTTACCACTTAATTTTAAACTTATTTCTTCAATACTTAAATTTGTACGGGGTTTTCTAATTATACTTTTATTTAAGTCTAATGGGTCTAAACATAACCTAATTTTTCCATTAGATTTCTCAACTAAGACTATTCTATTTATACTCGCTCTATAGTCAATTTGTTCAATTTTTTCTATGGCATTTCTTTTAACTAATCTGTTTAACTCGCTTTTAAAAGCATCACGTATGGCTAAAGGTATTTTAGTTGGGGGATGACTAACCGGTTCAAAATTTTTGTTAGTGGTTATATGGCATGTACCAGGGAAAACACCTGAACCTGAAAAAATATCCATATTTTTCTCTATAAAAGTTTGTTTGGTTATGCTGATTGGAATTTATCAGTAGAAACAATATTAATTCTTTTTATTAAATTTAAATGCAAACAAGCTTGACCACCTATTAGAACCTGATTTGCCCCTTCCACGATCACAAAATCCTCAAAAATTTCCTTATTTTTAAATTTACAGTTTAAATTTACTATACCTATCGGTTTGGCAACAGTACCTTCAAAAGCTTCTAAAATGTACTCTGTTGGCCTGACTCTAAATTGTTTGTTGACATATTTAAATATTTTTAAAGGAATTATATTTACGTCAGCACCCGTATCCAATTTAGTTTTTATTTTTCTCCCTTCAATCTCTAAAAACTCTTCCCAGATACTTCCTCTGCTAGAATTACAAGCTACAACGTTATTACTTAAGTTTACATTATCTACAAAAATTTCACTTGAACTGTCGCCATCTTCATGTTCAACATTTTTAACATTTTTTACCCTACATGATTTTGAAAAATGATTTAGAATACCACATTTATTGCAAGCTTTTCCATAAGCTGGACATTTGCGGGGGCCGTGCTGAGTCTGGCACCTTTTACAGCGAAACGTCTCAGTAGATTTTGAAATTTTCTCATGACCTTGCTTTAAATTTTTGTTACTTTTTAAAAATTTTGTACTTACAGTTTTTTTATTTCTTATTTCATTTACTTCAAAACCTGTTTCATTGCTTCCTGTACTCTGAAATTGTAAATTTTGACTTTTACTTTGCTCACTGGTTCTGCAAAAACTTATGGCCTTTTCCAGTGTTAGTTTATCTATCCTAAGAAGGGCTTCTCTAGTTGTTGTATCTCTGATACCCATTACAATTTTATCACGGAGTGCCTTATCTTCTGCCGTCTCATCTGGATCATTACGATTGTAGTTGCATGTTCTTACCAAGTGTCTGCAATCTGTTAGGAAATGTTCGAATACTTCACCCTCTTTCTGGGTCCTCTTTAAAAAATTATAACGTTCAAAACATTCGTTCATTCTCGGATTCACATACTTCGATATCGTTTCTATCATATAATCATATTTATCAACCTGGTCATCTGGAATCTTAAATGTTGTCATAATACGGGCTCGGTTCCCATTATGTTTCTCAATAGGGACAGTTTTACCCTATCTGTTGACTCATGCTGCCCTATAGCTATCAAGTAGTCTTCGAAAGCCGTGTACCAAAACTTCCACTCTGTAGCAGCATTCTGCCCTTGCAAGTCAAAATCGGGGGGAAGTTTTACAGACCCCAGGCCTAAATTTGTTGCCATTTTTCTGGTTATTTGAATTTATAACCTAACCTCTATTCAAGCACTGTTAAATTTCAGTTATCTGTCACAATCCTTCTTGAAATATTCTTTTACTTTCGCAGCGCCATGTTTAATATTTAATATTCCGATAACTAATCGAATAAAGGATTACAGATTACGGTAAATATTTATTAAGGTTGATCTGAACCCCCCCAAAAATAAACTACACATTCAAAAAATTTGAAAAAAATTGAGAAGGTATATGTGATCACTAGAAGTGTTTTGACAAATTTTGAGCAAACTTCATGTTTTCGTTTTCGAAAAAACTCAAACAAACTCATTTTTTTCAAGTATAAAGCGGGAAAACTAAACATACAATTTTGTTAATTTTCTTACAGCATAAAGATATAATCCTAGGAAATACTTATGAATTTTTTTAAAATTTTTGAATGTACAGTTTTGCCACAGTAGGAAAAAATAATATGTTTCGGCTTATAATAAAGCTACCGGTAAGAAATTGGATAAAATTTCAATAACAACATATATAAAACTGTAACAATGGAAAATATTTTCAATAAAATGTTGAATATTTTTTCCTAAACATATGAAAAATCTCGTTAAACAAGAATTATATCTTGAATTGCCGCTAAGAATTTGTGCCGCCATGACATTGCGCCATCTACACCATCGGTAATATTTATGTTCGATAGATAGCAGTGCCTTCTGCTTCAATCGCGTCACACAGAACTTTATCCTAACAGCGTTGCCATATCAATTACTTTGTACAACAAAATGTTTTAATGTTAGTAGGTAATATAAGCCTACTACTATAACGTCTATTTATAACGCATCAACGTGACCTTCTGAAATTAATTTAACTAGTTTTGTTGAAATATTTTCAGTCCCCTTGGCCGTATTAGATTTTGATATATTTAGGGCCGGTACTTTCTGTTTCGATTAAACCCTAGTTGGCAATTGGCATTTTAATGTTTTTAAGTACCATAAAGTTGTCTTTTTTTATTTGCATTTTTTCATGTATCTCTGAAGCTTTGTATTTGACTATATTTTGAATTGGAATTGGAGCATAGTCTTCATTTGTCAAATAGTGTTTCTAATAATACCATCCATGGTATTTCTCTTTTGTCGCACTTTTATGTTTATTAAAGATTTTAATTGAAATTATTACTTTATCTTTAAAATTTTCATTGTCCATTACTTTTTGCATTTGTGGTGAGCTAAATTTAAGGGAAAACAATTGGACGATATGTAAATAGATATGGAGTAAGAGTAGTAAATAACCACTTCTAAAATTAATTGAGGAGAGGTTAAAAATATTTTCACCTTCATATTAAAAATAAAAAAGGATCAATATACAAGGAATAATAGGTAACAATCAATTTTAAAAATCTTACATCTATTCTGATTTCTTCTCTGTACGAAAACAACAGAAATAAATAAGACAAAAGAAAAATGTGTTGTCACTTAATAATAGGTATGTCAAAAAAAAGTATTGATTAGTCTGATGGAAGTAGAACTTAAAACTCTTATATGGAGCTAATCTGGATCGGTATAAATTAAATGAGAAAGAAAAAATCTAATAAACAGTTTCTTTAAGAGCAGGAATAGAAAGATTATGGAATATTATAAAATGAAAACGGCGCGGCAGAATAATCATCGATAAAGAAGTAAAAAGAGGAAACGCGATAACGATATCTGGAACAATTGTTTTATCTGATAAGAAACGAAGAACAGCCAGAAATTGCTATCAAAATAAAAAATATAGTAAAGCAGTGTGGATTGTTTCTGTGTTTGAAAAAGGTTATGGGTTTTTACGAGCTTGTCCGGACGGGTCAGTAAGTGACAATAATATTGTGGAAGTTAAGTGACTGTATTCATCCCGAGAATATACATCTCTAGAGGCAGCCGAATCCATAAAAACATGTAGCTTGTTAAGTGAATGTCCCTAAAGAAAACAATAACTTCTTCTTTAGCCTGGTTGCATCCACTCCTATACAAAGGCCTCTCATGAGTTCTCCACTCTTCTCTGTTTTGTGCTATTTGGTACCAGTTTCTCCCCACTTTTGCTTTGAAGTCATCTAGCCATCGTCTTTGTGGTCTTCCTCTGCTACGACTATGCTCGCGTGATCTCCAATGTAAAATGTTTCTCGTCCACCTTTCGTTGTTTTGCCGTGGCACGTGTCCTGTCCTATCCAGCTCCATTTCATTTGCGCAATTCTTCCAATAACATATTCCACCTTAGTCCTGTTTCGTACGTCCCATTTCGAATATTTATGTTCTCTCAGAGATACTCCTAAGATAGCTCGTTCGATGGCCCTCTGTGTTGTTCTTAATATATTGGCTGATAACCCTGTAAGTGTCACGGTCTCCACTCCATAAGTCATAACTGGTAGAATACAACTGTTGAGTATACCCTTTTTTCTAGATTTATTGGTATCTTTTTGTTTTTCAACACATCACTGAGTCTTGCAACTGCTGCCCAAGTAATTCAGATTCTTATAGCTATCTCGTCCGTTTGATTCTGTTTGCCTAGTTTGATCATGTGACTCTTCGACACTTTCGATCTCACTTCCAACTAAGGCGATTCTGATATTTTGATTTGTCATCACTTTTGTTTTATTTAAATTCATTTTTAAACCGCCTTCCTCAGATTCATGTTTAAGCATCTTTAGTATGTAGATTGGTTCTTCTGTATTGTTGCTTATGAGCACTATGTCATCGGCAAATCTTAGATGACTTCCTTGCGTTATTCATTCCGTTTAATACGGTCCAGAGTTCTATGGAATCGAATGCCCCATTGTACAGCAAAAACAACAATACAAATGAAATATTAACGGTAGGCGGCCAGCAGTCTGAGAGAGTAAAAAATATATTTACTGGGAACGATAATCACAGAAAATAACGATTATACTCCAGAAATAAGAGAGAGAATTGAAAAAGCACGTGCCAACTTCGTGAAAATGAAAAAGATTTTATGCAGCAAAGATCTGATATTGGCCCTCAGAATAAGGCTAATTATATGGTATGTTAACAGTAAATGGTTAAGTTCAATTAGTTACCACTATAAACAGCCCGGATTAACCGATAATAGTATAAAAGGCCCGGTTTCAGGTAAAATTTATTTTAGGCTTTATTATGGGAGTACCGTCTAGTCAGTGTTAATTGCAAAAGACCAACTCTGTCTACCTCGGTGGTTTATCGCTCCGGGTGGGTCTTAACAATGGGCCAGGTCAGATAAATTTAATAATATTTACGACCGCACTAATTGAACTCAAGCCATTTACTGTTGAACAAACCATACACAGTGTGCTTTACTAAGGAGCTGAATCATGGACATTAAATCGAAATGCAATAAATCGACGAGCAAGACAGAGAAGAACTAGTTTTGGTGTTAGTGAAATAGTTTTGAGTATTTTTTTCTGTTAACAATCATTTTTAATATCTTTATTATAACCTTTTTGGACCTTATTCTGCGGTATCTCATGAAACTGATTACGCAAAAAGATCTCATGGGAATATTTTTCCCAAGAAACACGATGTTTTCGCCTTGCTTAAACATATTTTGCCGAATTTAAAATCAAAATCCTATTCTTTTCTTCTATTCTTTTTCTATCATACATTGACTTTATTCTCTCAGATATTTTTAGTTCTTAACACGTTGATGAACAGAACGTCTATAGACGACATTTTTAAAATAACGAGTTATGACAAAAAATCGGTAGATTTTTGTAGATTTTTTGTCACATTACATCTACAGTCGTCTACAGATGCATACGAAATATAATACGACATCCATGGTCGTCGTCCACATGTTTACAAAAAACATATTGTTTCCATAAAACAAATTTAGCAATTTCGCTATTACACTGGCGGACAAAAAATTTAGGTCACTAGATCAATTATTTGATGCCTTGGATTTCCTAAACCTGTTGTCCGATTTGAATGATTTTTTTAGTATGTTATAGCTTTATTATTTAAGAATCTTAATGTGTTAGTATTGTTGCTAGACAGGTAAATGTCATTTTATACCGGGTGTAACAATCATACTGTGTTTTTCCTTAAAGTTCGGAACACTCTGTGGAATATTATAGTATAGATAAAATATTAAGATTAGAACTCAATTGTAGCCTTAGGCTTTCTTAACATTTTCTTTTTTAATTCATTTGCTTATGTTGGATAATAAAAAAGTTAGGTACTTTAACAACTAGCCATGTTCTTCATCAATACAGGGTGTTACTAAATAAGGGCGACAAACTTTAAGGGGTAATTCTACATGAAAAATAATGACAATTTGCTTTATAAACATATGTCCACAAATGCTTAATTTCCGTGATACGGGATGTTGAATTTTTTTCTTACCATCTGACGGTTTATTTCTTGCTCTAAAACCGATTGAGATATGCAACTGAAATTTGGTAGGTTTTAAGAGGTAGTTATTGCGCATTATTTGACATACCATTAAGAATTTTATATTCACCATTGGCGTGCATACGGGTATAAATATTTTAGATACATCCCGTATGCACGCCAATGGCGAATATAAAATTATTAATTGTATGCCAAACAATGCGCAATAACTACCTCTTAAAACCTACCAAATTTCAGTTGCATATCTCAATCGGTTTTAGAGCAACAAATAAACCGTCAGTTGGTAAGAAAAAATTCAACATACCGTATCACGGAAATTAAGCATTTGTGGACAATGTTTATAAAGCAAACGGTCATTATTTTTTCATGTAGAATTACCACTTAAAGTTTGTCGCCCTTATTTAGAAACACCCTGTATTGATGAAGAACATGGCTAGTTGTTAAAGTACCTAACTTTTTTTATTATCCAACATATGCAAATGAATCAAAAAGAAACTGTTAAGAAAGCCTAAGGCTACAATTGAGTTCTAATTTCAATATTTGAGGCGTCCAGAGCAACAGTGGCCTAACCCACATCCCACAATTTTACCAAAATGCTTTTAATACATTAAAGTTATGCATTACTTCAGTGTTTTCAGATGCAGAGTGGCTGAAGCAACCATTGCTTGAACTAGTCTGCATCTGAAAACACTTAAATAAAGAATAACTTTAATGTAATAATCAGAGCCGGATTTAAGGCAGTAAGGGCCCCTGGGCAGAATTGGTGTGGGGGCCCCTGGGCAGAATTGGTGTGGGACCCTACCTCCTACCATTAAAAAATTGTTGTTATAACTATGGTATACAGCCAAGTATAGAGTTTTCCCTTTTAAAAATTAAAAAAAAATGTTGATCTACATTTATAAATATATTTTTAAATAATAAAAAATACAAGAGGTGTAACTTGTTACCATAAAATATTAAAAATAAATATTGTAAAATGTATGGTTAAAGGCTGGGTATTATTTAGATTTTTGAATTGAAAATTCCTTAATTATGTCTGACATATCTATTTAGTTCCTTTAAGACATCGTGTTTGATGCTCATTATAGAGAGATGAAACGCTCTTTGCCCATCATAGACCGAAGGCGATTTTTAATTAACTTTAGTTTTGAGAATTATCACTCTCCACTGTAGTTAGAGACAGCAAGGCTGGACTTGCTCTCTAGAATTCATACATACACCATTTTTTTCACTTATTCATGAGGTCAAACTCGTAACCAAATTATGACTCAACAAAAAAGACTGAATTTCACTTGATTGTGTTCTGACTATTTTGCAATCCATGCAAAAAGTACTCTGTAGCAGGGACATTACAATTTATTTAAAGATAAGACTTCTGAGATGCTACGTGTTCTCCGTATTATTCTATGGGTTGGAGGCTTGGACATTAAAGAAGGATGTTTCGGACAGATTAGAAGCCTTCGAGTTATGGGCCTACAGAAGAATATTAAGAATAAGTTGGGTGGATAGAGTCACGAACATCGAGGTGTTGAGAAGAATGGGAAAAGATAAAGAGGTTTTAAATACAGTTAAAGTCAGAAAACTACAATATCTGGGACATGTTATGAGGGGCGAGCGTTATAACTTGTTACAATTAATAATGCAAGGAAGAATACAGGGTAGGAGTCGCGGAAGAAGACGCATCTCCTGGTTAAACAATTTGAGAGCTTGGTTTAATTGCACTTCTGCTGATCTCTTTAGAGCAGCGGTATCGAAAGTGCGAATTGCCGTGATGGTTGCCAACCTTCTTAGAGGAGATGGTACATGAAGAAGAAGCAAAAA
This sequence comes from Diabrotica virgifera virgifera, assembly GCF_917563875.1. Taxonomy (NCBI): domain Eukaryota; kingdom Metazoa; phylum Arthropoda; class Insecta; order Coleoptera; family Chrysomelidae; genus Diabrotica; species Diabrotica virgifera. The sequence continues at coordinate 89,216,739 of NC_065447.1, read as the reverse complement.
GGGTATTTAAAAAATATGCGTGATGTAGAATATGATTTAGAAGACAAATAAATTATTGTAGGCGTAGGAGGCAAGTTTGGCTCAAATTTAAGTTCAAACTTTGTAAATGTGGAGTAAGCAATGTTTTGATCAATGTTATTATACTCAGTGGCGTAGTGCCAACTCAAGATAACGATAAATAAGAAATTATTTTTGATATACATAATTATGTTTGCATAAAACAAAAATTATCTTATGTGAATAATGTGCTGACTTTTTTATGTTTGGGATTTTGTGGGGGCCCCCGGAATGTGGGGGCTGCCCAGCCTGCCCTCCCTTAAATCCGGCCCTGGTAATGATATCGTTTTGGTAAAATTGTGGGAAGTGGGTTAGGCCACTGTTGCTCTGAGCGCCTCATTTTATCTATGCTATAATATTCCACAAGTGTTCCGAACTTTAAGGAAAAACACAGTATGATTGTTACACCCGGTATAAAATGGCATTTACCTGTCTAGCAACAATATTAACACATTAAGATTCTTAAATAAAAAAGCTATAACATACTAAAAAAATCATTCAAATCGGACAACAGGTTTAGGAAATCCGAGGCATCAAATAATTCATCTAGTGACCTAAATTTTTTGCGCGCCAGTGTATATTCTACTTTGCAAAATTCATATAGTGTCACAACACTTGCTTATACATTTGACGCACTGTCCGTCAACGTGTTAAAAAGTTTATGTATAAACAAAATTTGTGCTAATACATTTTTACAAGATTGCAAGCGGTCATAAAATTTTATTACCATTTTTTAGTGTGAGATAAGAGATGACTAACAACTGGAATATTTAGTTACCGAGAAACATAATATGCAATTAGTCTATAATGTGAGGCCACTCTCGTCTGAAAAAAATTCTGATTTGGTTTCTTTGCGGATTCCTATTCAAAAATGTCCCCTTTGAATAAATCAGAAGGGTGCCGGCGAAATTTTTGGGCAGAAATTGTCTAAACAATGTTTCTAAACAAATTCACAAGATTGGTAATTGGTATTTAGTGTAACTCAATCTGAATCTTTCTGAATCTATTTCGATTATGACTGGTCGATGTTGGCTGCGGGGGGAACTATGGAGTACGGTTCGGAAGCTTGGGAGTAGTTGCAACTGTGAGTTACTCGAAGCCCAGCATAGATCGAGGTTGCGCCTTTGCGCCATCTCCTATAAAAGAAAGTAGTTTTATCTTTTAGACTATGAATAAGGTGAATATTGATTTCTTCGGCCAACTCCAGGAGTTTTCCCCATTTACATATGGTGACTGCTTAAGTCCTGTAAACTGTAGGTTGGTTGTTGGTTTTCCACAGTTTTGTCGTGCGATATGATTGGCGTATGTAATTGGTACATTGTAAATAATTAAATAAATAAATAAATTGTTTAAAAAACTATGGTAATAATAATATACAAAATTTAAAGAGAAGTAGTCCCGGTTGTGTGGTAGCTCCCGCATCAAAAATGCTTCCCATTCAGTTTCTCTGGAATTCCTGCTCAAAAATGTCTCCTTTAAACATTATGAGAAGGGTGCCGGACGGCATTTTTGGGCAGAAATTGTTTAAATAACTTTTTTCTACAACCGTGTTAAAAATGCAATTTTTAGCACTCCATACGAGCGTTAAAAATGCTACTTTAAGGCACTAGTGCTTTAAAATTTTTAAAGTGAATTGTCAAATTGTGTTACGTCAAAATATTTATATTTCATATTTCATTTATTAACATTAATATTAATAGTACAACTTGCTCAATTTGAAAAAGGTAGTTTAAAAGGTTTTTTAAAATTTAATTTAAACTGTATTATTGCATTTTTAACACGTTTGTAGAAAAAACTATTAAAATTTGTTAGAATATACTTACAACAATAAAAGTAGATGTTATTCTATAGTTGTTATGTTATGATTTACGTATTGACAGTATAGACGGTTTTGATGTAATGTCAAGAAAAATATAAAAATGGAATGTCAGTCAAGTTCAAGTAAAAGTTTTTGTAGGTATTGTCATTGTCCTGTAAATGAGAATGAATAAATTACAGTTGAGTCCGCGAGTCTTTACCCGTGCGTCATTAATACCTGGCGAGATAAAACACATACTTTTTAGCTAGCATCATTCTCTTCCACGCATGAAACTCATGATATGACGTGCTGACGTTTGTTATTAACTAAAACATGTTATTTTTATGAACCATCTAGAGTCAGTGCATTGAAAAGAGATAGGTACAAAAAAAGACGATTCGGTATGTTTTCATATTTTAAGCACAATTTGTTTGACGTTTCTGCTTTGTTTAATTTTGTGGCTGTCAGTCAGTTGAATTTTTTGCGGTTTTTGTCGAATTTTTGCGTTTTGAAGTTTCATTATATTACACAAACAGTTGTTTTCACAACTAATTTTATATTGGGCTTTGAAATTTTAAGGTACTTAAATAATTAATATTTTGGCAATTAATATTTAAAACATACAAAGCTAACGTCATTCACACGGTAAAGAAATGACTGTGTTTAGATTTCCGTCGAAGTGAATAAAATAACAAAAATAAAATATGTTATTGAATTTTTTTATAAATTGTTTATTTATTTATTAATCAATAATAATAAAATAATTTATTAAGCTACTTCAAATGTAGCTGTAATTCTGCACAAAAATTTTGAAGCAAAACTTACATTTGGCATTCTATATATTTGATAAGATCAAATTTTATAATAAAACCCGTAATCGGAACAGTAGCCACTTTCTGTCAGTTGTTGTTGCGTGAAATAGATTTCCGACTTATTCCGTATGCTTTAAATGATGACGCACGGGTAAAGACTCGCGGACTCAACTGTATAATTGTTGATATATAAGACGTTTGTAGAAAAAATATTGTATGATATACGTGTTAAAAAGTACATTTTTAAGGCACTCATGTGAATTGCAGAATTCGCTTCGCTGATTCTGCAAACTTTCACATGCCTGCCTTAGACGTGTACTTTTAAACTTTTAACACTTATATCATAAATAACTATTAAATTTTATTTTTAACACGCATAATTAACAAGTAAAAAACAACGATATATTTTTGAAATAAGCCCCGGTTACCCAGCAAAATCTTAAAATTAAATGCTTCGATTTTAGGCACTTATCAACTACAAAAATAATAATAATTATCAGTTTTCAAGCCTCTAACTCGAATATGCGTATGTTCGCATTTTTCAAATTTTAAATCGCTTATAACTCAAAAACTGTAAACTTGTCAGAAAAATGAAAACAAACTTTTTTATTTAGTATTACCCGAAAAACCTGAAAAAATATTTTCCCGTGCAAAATAGAAGATTGTTAAAATAGAACCTGCCGCATCGGCATTAAAATTGGATGGACGCATAATAACATCAACGAATTGAACGAATATAATATAGCTCATAGAAGAAGCTTTTATATGAAACAGATGGTCACGTTTATAAGGAGGCTTGTTGACGAGGGATGTTACGGCCGCACAGCAGGCGGTGGTGAGATGACGGTGACTACGGACGTTGTCAGATCTATGCACCTCCATAGCACCTACTCAGTTGGAACGCAAAATCCTATGCTAAAACGTTACAGGGCCGTAAACTTCTACTCACAATATTATATTCTTTGATACATTTTAAAAAGAACGGTCTAAATTTAAGATAAAACCGACTACTCTTCATAATTTTGAAAAAAAAAATGTTTAAACTTTAATTCAAGCACTTGGCTATTTCAGATATATTAATATACATAAATATAAGTTTTTAAACTTCGAAAATGCATATTATCGCATTTTTCAGATTTTAAATCTCCCTTAACTCGAAATCTATCAACTTTTGAGAAAAATGACAACATACCTTTCTTGTTAGAATGGCCCAAAAAACCTAAAAAACTATTTTCCGGAGCAAAAAGGGTGATCTTTTGAATTTCTTAAAAAAAATTTTAAACGATTTCTGGCCAAAAATTTCGCCCTGCTCACTTCATATTTCCTTAAAGAGAACATTTCTGAATAGGAATCCGCAGAGAAACCGAACCATAATTTTTTTTAGACGGGAGCGGCATCACATCATGGACTAAATGTTTCCTGCTAACATTACATTCTTATTAGGCCTTGATAAAATTACTGTCTAAACAATTTGGCAACAGGGCCAATTGAGCCAATGGGTGTAAGGACAGAATAGTGTTCAGGTTTCTACATTATTACAGAGTCATCATGTAGAAATCTACAATTAAAGTCGGATTTATAGTTTGACGTAGCGTAGACGTAGACGTAACGGAGACGCAGTGGAAAAGATCAACACTGAATTTTGTGTACTCGTGTTTATAAATGAACGCAAGCGTCTGACGGAACATAAGAGAAACGTAACGTAACGGAAGAGATGACCAACTTTCATCTTTTACAGTGCGTTTCTTACGTCTGGCCAATCAAAATTAAGAATTTTGTTCTGTCACCCAAAGTGGACACTCCCTCATCAATTTTGTAAAGATAAAGTTGTTTATCAACATATTCAAATTTTGTTAATTATTTGAATACAATGGATGTTAAGTTATTAATTTAATAAAAATATATCATAGAGTCATTTCAATATTTCAGATAAATATGAGTTGTTTATTAGCCTAATTCGGGGTTATATACACATATTATACGATAGGTAAATCCAATAAACATTTTAAAGACCAGAAATGAAACAAAATATTTGGAAATCCCACGGCATGCGGCACCAAGGAGCATATCTTCGTTTATTTCCTAATCCATGTAACACACAAAACAGATAAATATTATAATAAATAGTAGTATAAGTATAAATAAATAAACACAAAGTTTGTTTATTACTGTTCGCATAATTTATAGGCTATGTTGTTGAATTAGAATTAAGTCATTGTTTACTCTTTCTTCTACTCATGCGCAAAAATTCCGCTACGTCGAACTATAAATTGACATAATATTTTCTTACGTTTCCAGTCCGTTTCTTACGTCTCCGTTGCGTCTACGTCTACGCTACGTCAAACTATAAATCCAACTTTAAGTTGGATTTATAGTTTGACGTAGCGTAGACGTAGACGCAACGGAGACGTAAGAAACGGACTGGAAACGTAAGAAAATATTATGTCAATTTATAGTTCGACGTAGCGGAATTTTTGCGCATGAGTAGAAGAAAGAGTAAACAATGACTTAATTCTAATTCAACAACATAGCCTATAAATTATGCGAACAGTAATAAACAAACTTTGTGTTTATTTATTTATACTTATACTACTATTTATTATAATATTTATCTGTTTTGTGTGTTACATGGATTAGGAAATAAACGAAGATATGCTCCTTGGTGCCGCATGCCGTGGGATTTCCAAATATTTTGTTTCATTTCTGGTCTTTAAAATGTTTATTGGATTTACCTATCGTATAATATGTGTATATAACCCCGAATTAGGCTAATAAACAACTCATATTTATCTGAAATATTGAAATGACTCTATGATATATTTTTATTAAATTAATAACTTAACATCCATTGTATTCAAATAATTAACAAAATTTGAATATGTTGATAAACAACTTTATCTTTACAAAATTGATGAGGGAGTGTCCACTTTGGGTGACAGAACAAAATTCTTAATTTTGATTGGCCAGACGTAAGAAACGCACTGTAAAAGATGAAAGTTGGTCATCTCTTCCGTTACGTTACGTTTCTCTTATGTTCCGTCAGACGCTTGCGTTCATTTATAAACACGAGTACACAAAATTCAGTGTTGATCTTTTCCACTGCGTCTCCGTTACGTCTACGTCTACGCTACGTCAAACTATAAATCCAACTTAAGTTGAAAATGTTACCACAGTAACATTATACAGTACAGCCATCTCTAGGATCAGAAACAAATTAATTAAGGGTTCATATCAACCTTAAACATATATGATTACAAACTTTTGTATATGTTTTATTTTAGGCCGTGACAAGTGCTCTGATCTGATTGACGTTGACAATGTGACAAATACACTGACACCTAAAGGTGTGTTCACACTATACACTAAACACCATCAACTATGGTTTGTTTTTTAACCAAGAGGAGTGATTCAAATTTACCGCGCTGTATTGCTTGTTTGTAATTGGTCCAACCTCGGGCAAGTTTACTCCACTGTTATAACATTTTGACACTAATGACATTTATCAAATTTTGACACTAGTGACATTTCATAGGTTAATTAAGTTATATCGGCGATTTTTGTGTTTTCTGTGTTATTCCTTTAATGTGTAGATTGTTAGTCTACTTTTATATAAAAAGCAGTTGTTTTTGTGACTCTTTAGCGACGTATTAATTTAATATAATATTTATGGATTACCGTTGGGGCCGACTAGATCAACCAAAAAAGAAGATGTATTTGGTTATTATTCTAGTGACTTTCTTGGGTGTGAATTTGTCTTTTTAGTTTACTCCCCCTGGTTAAAAAATAAACTATAGTAAAATATTAAAATTTGGAAAAATGACGGAAGTGTCGAAAATTTTTTTTTAATTACCTAAAACATTTTCAGTTTCAAAAACCGCCAAATTGACATTTTTTATCCGATCAAAAAACCCCTAGTTGATGGTATAGAAAATAACTTATATTTCAATAATAACAATTTTATGTTTCAGGATCTCTATTAGTCCCAATCACTGCAGCAGTGGGGCTGTTTTTATTTTCACGGTGCCAGTAGATGGCGCATAAATCGTTTAATTTTAAATATTTTTTTTATGAAAGTTGTTTTACATGTACTTTTTTTTATAATAAATGATCATGCAAATTTTCAAAACAATTGGTACAATACTTTTTATTTTAGAAATTCCCAAAAAAGTACATGAATTTCGTACTTTTACACTAGGATAGCCCCTTAAGCAGTTTACTCGAAAAGGTCATTTAACTGAACACATGAATGTTCACAATAAAAATAAAGTTTCATCATAAGTGGCTCGACAATCCGTTGTGGATCTTCGCCTGCTCCCGAAGAAGTCGCCACTCCTGTCGATTCCTGGCAACTTACCTCCATCTTCTGACCCCTAGAATTTTTAGGTCTTCCACATCATCAATCCATCTTCTTCGTGCTCGTCCTCTACTTCTTGTATCCTCTGTTTTTGAAAAAGTTAATTTCTTAGTGTATTCGTGATCTAGCATTCTAGCAATGTGTCCAGCCCATCCAAGTCTCTGCACTCAAGCGAATTTCATAATATCTGGATCGGTGTGCAGTATAATATGAACCCTCTGTATAAATCTAATTTAAATAAGATGTTATTAACCTTTTAGGATATTGAACAGATATAAAAACAATAGTTTATAGTTTTGTATCACATGTTTAATATGCGTGAACTTGAACTATATTTGTTATGATTTAGATCGGTATAAAACATGCTGAGGAATCAGTATGGGGATATAGATAGATAATTATTAACTTAGTATGTAGAGGTCGAAACGCTATGAATCATTGGTGTTATTATTTTTTTTATTGTCCGTACCAAGTGAATAAAGTATAATGTATCGAAGACGTATTTATTCTTTTTAATTAATTTGAACCAGAAGGCATTAACATCACACTTATTTGCGACATGGCGTTCCTGTAAATTAATTGGAGAATCTTCTGAAGATGGGAACTAAAGATTGTAAACGGAGACGGCGAAAACGGACCAGGACCCAGGAAGAATACAGGCAACCCAGTGAAAAGACAAAGTAGTAAACTGTAAGTAAGATTGTCTATTTTTATCAAAAATGCTTCCCTCGTTTTTTATAAATATATTGAATATTTGAACATTGGAATTCGATAGCAAGAGTTTCACTGAATTTTGAATTTTATTGAATTTTGAAATTTATTGAATTTATTTGGAAAAACTCTTCGATTTCGATTTTTTGGTTTGAATATTTTATGAAATAGCGAATTTTTTTTTAAGAATATCTATCGAATTTTGAAATATGAACTGATTTTGAATATTTTTGTCTAACTTTTGCATATGCTAGTATTGAATTTTTATTGGATTTTTGTCGAATATGAATTGAAAATAAAATGAAAATGAATATTATTGAATTTTTATTAGCCATTTATTCTTATTATTGATATTTATTGAGTATATAGATACATTTTCATCAATTTTGTAATTTTGTGTTAAATTTTGTATGTAATGAACCTGAATTAATATTTTGTGTGATAAATGATATATATATATATATATATATATATATATATATATATATATATATATATATATATATATATATATATATATAGAAAAAAAAAACTTGGTTTAATAATAGCTGACTCAATTTAAATTGTTTAAGGAGGAGAAAATAATGGGTAACCAGCTGAATATGGACAAAGTGTACTCTTTTTACTTATTCCAATATATTTCGCCCATTTTCATGGGCATCATCAGGGAAAGCTACAATGTTGGTTATTAGGTAGGTACATAAGATGAATTAGCAGTATACTTACTATATATATATATATATATATATATATATATATATATATATATATATATATATATATATATATATATTTCTTTTTTTTTTCTTCTTTAAAATAACAGCTGACCTGGTAGATAAAAATGGGGTTGAGGTTTATTGGGTATACAGCTGAATAAAGCCAAGTGGTACTCTGTTTAACAAATCGTTATATTTCGCTGATTTTCATCAGCATCATCAGACGAAAGCTACAATATTTAAAAAATGGTACAATGTTATAATATGATCTTTTTTTAACAATTTTTATCTTACCTAATTGAGGTTAACGGTATTAAGATATTAAGATGACATCGAGATACTGCAATTTTTCGTCTGATGATGCTGATGAAAATCAGCGAAATATAACGATTTGTTAAACAGAGTACCACTTGGTTTTATTCAGCTGTATACCCAATAAACCTCAACCCCATTTATATATATATATATATATACATATATATATATATATATATATATATATATATATATATATATATATATATATATTGATGTGATCTTGATTATTGATATGAGATAATATTCTTATATGTTACTTAATTTAATCAATGTATTAATACTAATCTAATTAATTAACCAAATCACATATCAATATGTTTTCAATCTCAGGGCGAATTATAAATTAATTACTTACTTCCGTGGCTTCTAAATATTTCTTAATGGTTCCTAATCGGGATAGAAAAGAAAAGAGTAAAAAAAATACACATATGGGTTACAATTATAATCAAAATATTTTTTATTTTATTTAAAAGGCAATCAATGCTTAATATTTGCTATTTCTTATTATTCTTAAACATAACATTTACAAATGGGAATCTTATTTCCTTTTGGTTTTCAATTGAAAGTTTTTATTAACATTTAACTATTAGGAGTTATTAGGAACAACTCTATTTAAGTTTGATGAAGCTTTTCTGATATTATTGATTATGTTATTCAATTTTTTATGTGGAATTTAATACGAAAAACCCATACATTCATGTCCAAACAAATGAGACTGACCTTTTCCTGGTGAACTGAAAATGTCCTCACACAAGACCCTTTCCTGCTATCCTTGGCTGCGATCAAACCTCGTCCTGGCTTCCAGTGATGTTCTCCTTTGAAAAACTAGCTCGAATAGCTCTCGTTCCTGCTTTTGTCGTGATGCTGTGTTCTACCTTTTTCGAAACTGCTATCAGCTACCGGGACACTCTGGGCTCAAGGAGGTTCTTTTACTCTCGACCTGGCCTACTTCTCGTTCCACGATAGATACTCCACACTCACGGAACTACACCGGCTTTCTCACTCCTCGAACACTACCGTCTACTACTCGACTTCACTTCTCGACAGCTCAAAACATTCTGATCTCACTTTGTCATCCATTCCCCTACTTTCTAAATATCCCTTCCAGATTCACAAATCAATCTTCCACCACCAACTCTCATTCGTAATATTCCTCAAAACCAATTTTTAATCTTTCTAAATATGCTTAATGGATTTCAAAAGAAAATATTTAATTCCCATTCTAAAATACTTTCTAACTATTTACAAATTTTAATGACCTATTCTCTCTTTCAAATGAGTCTTATTTAGCATAGGCTAATGATCGAAACCTTCCGCGAAAAACGATAATGAACTATCATCTATTTCACTGAGTTTTATTTAGCATAGGCTAATGATCGACCTTCCGAGAAGAACGATAATGGTACGCGTCATTCACTTTGTTTATCTAAGCACATTGTTCCGAGTTTCGTACGCTTATTCTAATCACTTCTTAAAATTAAATATAACAATTTGTTGTATACAGGTTGTTCTAAATTTATATGCCCGAGGTTGAGAAAATTAAAAATATTTTATATTAAAGTGAATTTTGTTTATAATTATCAAATTTTAATTTTTATATCAAATAGAAATATAACAAATCCCCGCCTTGTATTCGATAAAATTTATCTGCATTTTTAAATAAATTTTCTCGAGGCAAAACCAACTCCCTGTATATTTCCTTACTTTAATCTACGTCTTATATCCTAACTTACTATCTACTTCATGTAATTCTGTCTTTTATTCGTGATATTTGTATACATCGTGAATATTATAAATTCCTCGGATCTTTTCCGAGTTCCTGTGCCTCAACTCATAACTATTTATCCCATTTTCATTATTCACGATGTACGGGCCTTCGAAAACAGGCATCAACTTTGCGCAAATGCCGCCAGGAAGATTTGATACTCGTAATGCCCTCACGAGTACTTTTTCACCCTTTTGGAAAGTCACTGGTCTTCTTTTTCTATTTTGTTCCTGTCTTTGGATATATTTTTCGTTGCTTCGCCGTAATCTTCTCTGTACGGTTTCAATCACCTGTTGATATTCTTTTGGCTCTTGGTCTTCCCATGGCCTTATCGGCAGTACACCCTTCATGATGTATTCTGGGGTCTCCTTTGTTACTGTGCTCGGAATTGTATTTAGATACCTTTCTATTTCCGCCATTTTCCTGTCCCAGTGGCGATGTTGACCATCTGTTGCAATGCGAAGAAATTTCGTCACTTCCTGTATGAATCGTTCCGAAGGATTACTCTGTGGATGCCTGATGCTGACAAAATTTGTCTCTATTCATCGTTCTCGAAGTTGTCCTTTGAAACGATCATTTCGGAAATACGTTGCATTGTCCAGTAGGATCTTTTTTGGTGTTCCTACTATGGCTATAAAATTGCCGATTTTTCTTAATATTTCCTCCCCCTTTGTGGTGCGGCAACTATATAATTTTACGTATTTTGAAAACACATCCACCATTACCAGAATATGTTTGTTCCTTTTAGTGGTCATAATTAGATCGCTTAACATATCTATTGCTACAATGTCTAGTTTGTTTCGGGCTTCAATATTTTTGGCAACATTTTCGTTTTTGAAATTCCGACTCTTATATTTTTGACATACATCGCACTTCTGGGTAATTTCCTTTGCAATGCGGTAATCCTGTCGGCTGATGTAATTTTCCCTAAAAACGAGCCAAACTTTTCTGCTACCGATATGCCCATTGTCCTCATGTAATTTCTTTATTATCTTTTCGGCCAATGTCTGTGTCACTAAATATAGTTCCTTTCCGTCTATTCTCTTAAAATATATGTCATTTTCTACTTCCGCTCTTCTTTTCTCTCTTTCCTCTAGGTCTTCTTGGTTTGTCCTTATCTCATTTAACGAATATATCCCTTCTTCTTGTATTAATCTATTTAGTCCCACCTGTAGAGTAATTGTTTCCTTTTTTCCCGTGTCCTCATTCCGTGTTAGAGCGTCGGCTATTATGTTGTCTTTTCCTTTTATATATCGGAACTCAAAATCATACTCCTGTAATAATAGAATGCCTCTATGTATTCTATTATTTACTAATCTATTCTTCATGATATGTACTAAAGCTGCATGGTCTGTTTCGATTGTGAATTTTGCTCCCAATAAGTAAAACCTCAATTTGTTTACGCAATATAGTACACTGGCAAACTCCAATTCTGTAACACTATATTTTCTCTCATGTGTTTTAGTCACTCGCGATATAAAACATATCGGCACTTCTTGGTCGTTTTGTATTTGAGACAGCACTCCTGCAAATTTTTGTATGGACGCATCAGTTCGGAGTATAAAAGGTAAATTGTAAATGGGGTGGTATATTTTCGTTCCTTTTGCGAATTCTCGTTTTAATGTTTCGAAAGCTTCCTCCTGTTCTTCTTTCCAATTCCATTTTATTCCTTTTTTAAGCAACTTTATCAGAGGGATTTCCTTTTGGCTCAAATCGGGAATCAGTTTTTTAAAATAATTAATCGTGCCAAGAAAACCTCTCAATGTTTTCAAATTCGTTGGTCTTGGGTATTCATCTATGAGCTTGACTCTGTCTTCGGCTAATCTTACTGTTTTGGTGTCCAATTGAAAACCCAAATAAATGACTTCTTTTTGAAAAAATTGACATTTTTCAATGTTTAATTTCAATCCCGCTGTGTCCAATTCTTCCAGAATTATTTCTATGTGTTTCAGATGACTCTGAGTATCTTGTGAAAAAATTAATAAATCATCGATATAATGAACTATGAAATCTTCGTGGCGATTCAAAATGGTATGTAGAGCTCGGACGAGTGCAGCACAAGCACTCTGCAATCCAAACGGCACTACCTTAAACCGGTAGACAATACCATCAATAGAAAAAGCGGTGTAGTTTCTACACTTTTCAGCTAACGGTATCAACCAAAAACTGTGTTTTAAGTCAATTTTCGAAAATATGTGTGACCCCGTGATTCTTCCAAAAATGGCCTCGATGTTTAGAGGTAATTCATATTGTGATACAGTGTGCTGGTTGATATTCCTGGCATCTAAACATAATCTCAATTCTCCACTGCTTTTCTTTACTATCACAATCGGGTTAACATACGGTGAATCACATCTTTCGATGATTTGATCTTCCAACATTTTATTTATTTCTTCTTTCACCTCTTGTCGATACTTGTATGGAATCGGGTAAGTCTTTGATCGAAAATTTCCCAAGTTTTTCACCTCAAATGAATGTTCGTACTTTTTAGCCACTCTGTTTTCCTCATTGATCAAATTTTCGTAGTTTCTTAACATCAACCGCAATTCTTTTTCTTTCCCTTCTCCACATATCAATTTTCTGTCTTTTTTCTCAGATTCTTCACACATGTTTACCGTGCATTCTGCATCCTCGTTTGCATATACCTCCTCTTCAAATACCACTGTTTCAATCATATTCTTTTCACTTTCATTTTTTTGCTTTATTTCTTCTTCTCCTGAGCCCGTCTCTTCTTTTGAGGAATCCCAGGTTTCCTTTGTTTCTGATACTCTCAAATTTTCTTCTTCTGGGCTCAACTCTTCTTTTGAGGAGCCACAGGTTTCATTTTCTTTTATCTTTTTCTGACCTTTCTCCTTTTTTTTCTTTGTCCTTGCTTCGCTGCCAAATTCATTTCCACTGTTTGTTCTTTACCTGATTCGTCCGTATTTTGTTTTTCATGTTCCTTGTCCTGTTCTTTTTCTTTTTCTTCTGTTAGTTTCATCGTATTATTTTTAAAATCTATCACTACATGTTTTTCTGCCAATTCGTCCACTCCTACTTTCATGTCATGTGACATGTTTGGCATTATTACACATTGTAGTGCATACATATTCTTGCCCAGTCGTACCATTACTCGTATGCCTTCATTTATAGTTGCCAATGTCAGTTTGTTTGCGCCCACTAAATTTACCCTAGGTATTTTATAAATTAAATTTGTTAAGTTAACTTCTTCTATTAGTTTTCTGTTGACCAATGTTATTTCAGATCCAGTGTCTATCATAATTTTAATTGGTTTCTCGTTGATAAATCCATCCACAAATTTTAAATTAACTCCATTTTTCTTTTCGTTGTTTCCTGCCAATTTAATAAACTCCTTGGGGTGACAAAAGATTCCTGTTTGATTTTTGGTTTTTAGTGAGCGCCGTCGTGAAAAGACGCCGGTTGCTCATCGTTGTTTATATTTTCGTCATAATGTCTCTCTCCGTCATATTCATCTGTCTGGGTATTATTTACTTCTCTTCTATTTTCTCTTGGTCTGTCGGATCTGTTTCGGTTTTCTCGATATCCCTGTTCATTTTGTCTACCATTATTTCTGTTTTCTTGATTTGAGCGTGTGGTGTTTCTATTCTGGTATTCTCGATTTCTGTCCTCATTCCATTGCCTATTTCTTTGTTCATAATTTCCTCTTCCGTTGTCTCTATTTTCGTTTTCCCTTCTGGGATTAAAATCTCGTCTTGTATAGTCCCTCCTATTTTGATTTCTATCTCTGTAATCTTGTGTTTCTCGGGGCCTGTAATCTTCTCGCGACCTTCTTGATTTTCTTTCTCTTAGACGTGATTCTCTTATTTGTAAGAATTGGCATAGACTATCTATGTCTTTGTAGTTTTGCAATGTGATATGGTCTTCCAGCGTTTCTTCGAAATGTCTTGCAATCAGTTCGACTAATTGTTCCGATGAGTAATTATATTGTAAATGTTTTGCATTATTGTAAATTTGTAAAGCATATGTCCTTTCTGATACCCCCATCCTATCATTGTATTTCCCATTTTGCAATTCCTTGTTAATTTCCAATTGTTGGACTTTTCCCCAGAAATAATTCAAAAATTTTTGTTCAAATTGTTGCCAATTGCCGAATTCTTCTTCTTTACTATCGAACCATAGGCTTGCTTCATATTTTAGATGGTTTCTGATAGTTTCTTTTGCTGTTTCGAAATTTCCGATGTGCTGTATTTTCTTTTTTAGGCTATTTATGAACGGCACTGGGTGTAATCTTCTTACATCCCCGCCAAACCTTATCTTCACGTCATCTGTGCTATGTATAACCATTTCTCTTCTTTCTCCGACATTCTGTTGAGTATTGATTTCCGCAATCTTTCTTTCCACTTCTTCTATGTCTGCTTGAATAGCGTTTTGCAACTTGTTTTCCAAACTTTCCATTTCTTTTTTCTGGCAATTCGTTAACTCCTTCATTTTATTTTGAATTTTCATTTCTTGTTCTTTCATGTGGTCCTTTATTCTCATTTCTTGTTTTTGCATGTGATCTTTAATTTTCATTTCATACTTTTCTATGCGTTCCTCTATTTTCTTATTGTTCTCTTCTATCGCTTGTTTTGTTTCCTGTTGATTGTCATCCATTTTTTTCTCCACTTTATCCATTTTCTGTTCCATTTTTTGTTGTGATTCATCCATTTTTTTTGATGTTTCTTCCTGATTTTCTTGCATTTTATCCATTGCCTGTTTTGTTTCCTCCTGATTTTTATCCATTGTCCTTTTTGCTTCATCCATTTTTTGATCCACTTTTCGTTGATTGTCATCCAGTTTTTGTGACTGGAGTTGCATCAGTTGTAATAGTTTATCTATTCCTGATAATTCTTGCTGTTCTGATGCCATGATTGTCGTGTCTAAAATATCTTCTTGGTCTGAATGTTCTTTTTGTTTTTTGTTGTCCTTGCTTTGGCTTCTTGTCACAGACATTTGTTTTCAAGAAGTATTATCCCCGCCAAATATGAAATTTTACTAGTATGTTACCAAGACGACTTTTTTTTTTTACCCAAATATTATAAATTGTCAATAAATATATCAAATGTAAATATCGTAAAAATAAAATATTAAATCAGTTATGTAAAATTTGTACCTAAAGAGATCTAAAATTTTATGTTATCAAATGTAAGTATCTCACTTTTTACCACAGGCATATAAATTTTCAAATACCGGCTTTACTCTTTCTATCCTTCAAATTTGCCACTAGAAATACTTTACAATGCTTTCCACGTTGGACGACAGTTGATGTGATCTTGATTATTGATATGAGATAATATTCTTATATGTTACTTAATTTAATCAATGTATTAATACTAATCTAATTAATTAACCAAATCACATATCAATATGTTTTCAATCTCAGGGCGAATTATAAATTAATTACTTACTTCCGTGGCTTCTAAATATTTCTTAATGGTTCCTAATCGGGATAGAAAAGAAAAGAGTAAAAAAAATACACATATGGGTTACAATTATAATCAAAATATTTTTTATTTTATTTAAAAGGCAATCAATGCTTAATATTTGCTATTTCTTATTATTCTTAAACATAACATTTACAAATGGGAATCTTATTTCCTTTTGGTTTTCAATTGAAAGTTTTTATTAACATTTAACTATTAGGAGTTATTAGGAACAACTCTATTTAAGTTTGATGAAGCTTTTCTGATATTATTGATTATGTTATTCAATTTTTTATGTGGAATTTAATACGAAAAACCCATACATTCATGTCCAAACAAATGAGACTGACCTTTTCCTGGTGAACTGAAAATGTCCTCACACAAGACCCTTTCCTGCTATCCTTGGCTGCGATCAAACCTCGTCCTGGCTTCCAGTGATGTTCTCCTTTGAAAAACTAGCTCGAATAGCTCTCGTTCCTGCTTTTGTCGTGATGCTGTGTTCTACCTTTTTCGAAACTGCTATCAGCTACCGGGACACTCTGGGCTCAAGGAGGTTCTTTTACTCTCGACCTGGCCTACTTCTCGTTCCACGATAGATACTCCACACTCACGGAACTACACCGGCTTTCTCACTCCTCGAACACTACCGTCTACTACTCGACTTCACTTCTCGACAGCTCAAAACATTCTGATCTCACTTTGTCATCCATTCCCCTACTTTCTAAATATCCCTTCCAGATTCACAAATCAATCTTCCACCACCAACTCTCATTCGTAATATTCCTCAAAACCAATTTTTAATCTTTCTAAATATGCTTAATGGATTTCAAAAGAAAATATTTAATTCCCATTCTAAAATACTTTCTAACTATTTACAAATTTTAATGACCTATTCTCTCTTTCAAATGAGTCTTATTTAGCATAGGCTAATGATCGAAACCTTCCGCGAAAAACGATAATGAACTATCATCTATTTCACTGAGTTTTATTTAGCATAGGCTAATGATCGACCTTCCGAGAAGAACGATAATGGTACGCGTCATTCACTTTGTTTATCTAAGCACATTGTTCCGAGTTTCGTACGCTTATTCTAATCACTTCTTAAAATTAAATATAACAATTTGTTGTATACAGGTTGTTCTAAATTTATATGCCCGAGGTTGAGAAAATTAAAAATATTTTATATTAAAGTGAATTTTGTTTATAATTATCAAATTTTAATTTTTATATCAAATAGAAATATAACAATATATATATATATATATATATATATATATATATATGTTACACTTGAAGTTTCCGCGGGAGCTATATGTGCTTTCTGTTGTTTTCCGGGTTTGACTCCGCGTTGAATAATTTTGGTTTTGATAAAAACCATTATTTTGACGACGTTTCGGCAAGATCTCACTTGCCATTGTCAAGTCAGGTAGTTCCGCTTCTCGCTGCTGCTTGAAGTAAACTGAATTTTTACTCACGATACCGTCGCTTATGTAGTTGATCCTGATGCTGCTTGCCCTGCGCGAACTCTGGCTCTTGTTATTGGTCCGGTGTAGGTTGCAGTCGTCGGCGGGATGTTACGCGTGGATGTTGCGGCCTGATTTATTTTGGTCTTTTTCTTCAATACCGTTTTCCAAGTTGTAGGAAGCCGTTGCGCATCATCTCTTTGGTTTAAGCCGTTGGGATTTCTTTCAATTTCTATCGATTCTCTGATTTCCCGTTTTCTTTTTATTTCGATGTTGGCTAACATCGTTGTTTGGTTCAGGTTTATTGTGTGTCCTGTATTTGCGACATGTTGAGCCAGGGATGACGTGGTTTCTCCCCTTTCGATAGCATTTCGGTGTTCTTCTCGTCTTACCTGGATTCTTCGGTTGGTCTGTCCAATGTACGACTTTCCACAATCCCCACACGGAATCTCGTATACACCTTGGCTTTCTAACGATATTTTGGTCTTTGGTGTTGCTAAAATAGTTGAGATCTTTCTGTCCGTATTAAATATCGTTTCTATGTTGTGTTTTCTCAGCACTCTCCCTATTTTCTCTGTCGTACCCTTCACATATGGCAGAATGGTTTTGCCGATCGGCTTATTGTCTTCTGTAGGGTCCTTATCTCTTCTTCGAGCATTTTGAGCTTTTTCGATGTTGTATGTTGAGAAGCCGTTTTTTCTTAACGCTGTTTTCACGTTATGCATTTCTTCATTTTGATGTTCTTGGTCTGTCAGTCTTTCGGATCTTGTAATCAAGGTTTTGATGACTGAATGCAATTGTGCAGGATGGTGGTGTGAAGCAGCATTTAGATATCTATCGGTATGTGTCGGTTTCCGATACACTGTATGGCCTATGTGTCCGTCTTGTTTCTTTATTATTAACACATCTAAGAATGGAATTTGATCGTTTTCTTCCAGTTCCATGGTAAACTGAATTTTATGGTGGATATTGTTGATGTGTTCTAAAAAAGCCTTTAGTTTTTCTTCTCCGTGGGTCCAGATAATAAAAGTGTCATCCACGTATCTAAGCCACAGTTTGGGTTTGTATTCAGCTGTTTCTATTGCCCGCTGTTCTATTTCCTTCATAAACAAGTTCGCTATTACTGGTGACAGTGGAGAACCCATCGGTGCTCCCTCAATTTGTTTATATCTTTGTTCCTTATAGATGAAATAAGTGTTATTTAAACAGTGTTTGGTTAGGTTTAGTGTATCCGGTGATATTGGATACTTTTTGCTTATGATGTCCAGTGATTCATCTATAGGAACATTCGTGAAAAGTGAGACAACATCGAAGCTGACTAGCAAATGTCCCGGCTCAAGAGTCACACCTTTTATACGCTCGATGAAGTGGCTCGCGTTCTTGACGTAAGAATCCGCTTCTTCCGCGTATGGTTGCAGCTGTTGGGCCAGAAATTTCGCCAGCGGTTGTAAGGGAGATCCGATGGAACTCACAATTGGTCGCAGTGGTAATCCTGCCTTGTGTACCTTGGGTAGGCCGTAAAATTTTGGGCATCTAGATGACTTCTCTCTAGGTATGAGATGGACCTGTTGTTCTTTATTGATATTTGAGGCTTTGATCTTGGCTTTTGTTATTTTCTCTAGATAGGTTGTCGGGTCTGACGAGATGCTTTGATATGTTGTATCATTTAAGATGTCGTTTATTTTTGTTTCGTAGTCTTGAATATTCATCATTACCGTAGCGTTGCCTTTGTCAGCTGGAAGCACGATGATTTCTTTGTTGTTCTTCAAATTATGTAAGGCTTCTTTCTCTTGCCGTGTTAAATTTCTTTTTGGTGGTTTAGCTGTTCTTAATATTTTTGATACGTCTTGGCGTATGATCTCGGCTGTTTCTGCTGGGAGATTAGTAATTGTAGTCTCTACCTCAGTAATGATGTTTTCTACGGGAATGTATGTAGGTGCAACAGCAAAATTGAAACCTTTTGCAAGAACACTATTCGTGGCTTCATCCAGTGTCAGATTTGAAAAGTTATATACTAAATTGTTTGTTTCTATTTGTGGATTTTCTTTCTTTTTTGGCCGCTGTTGTAGTAACAAATTTTCAAACTTTTTAATTTGTTTGGTCTTAGTGAGATCAGCATCTGTTTCTGCTCGAAAGTTTGTCAGTTGTTCAAAGAAATTCCATAATGTTGGATGGATTGTGTTACTTAGTTTAAGATGCAGCTGTAATGATTCTGCATTCATTTTGTCGATGTCTCGTCTGGTATCATGGATTGCCTCTCTAATAAGCGCCAGGCTTGCTCTTCTTAAGATGTTTTTAGTTTTATAGTTGTTTTTGTGAAAAGTGAGCTTCATACAAGTCGGTATAATGCTTTCGTCACGGCAGCGTTCTAAAAACGTAAGGTTGCATAACAACGTCCTTCGTTTCGATCGTAGTTTTTCGTATCTTCTGATGTCTGGTAGAATTTCCTCCCCGTAGAGGTTAATTATGTTACACTTGAAGTTTCCGCGGGAGCTATATGTGCTTTCTGTTGTTTTCCGGGTTTGACTCCGCGTTGAATAATTTTGGTTTTGATAAAAACCATTATTTTGACGACGTTTCGGCAAGATCTCACTTGCCATTGTCAAGTCAGGTAGTTCCGCTTCTCGCTGCTGCTTGAAGTAAACTGAATTTTTACTCACGATACCGTCGCTTATGTAGTTGATCCTGATGCTGCTTGCCCTGCGCGAACTCTGGCTCTTGTTATTGGTCCGGTGTAGGTTGCAGTCGTCGGCGGGATGTTACGCGTGGATGTTGCGGCCTGATTTATTTTGGTCTTTTTCTTCAATACCGTTTTCCAAGTTGTAGGAAGCCGTTGCGCATCATCTCTTTGGTTTAAGCCGTTGGGATTTCTTTCAATTTCTATCGATTCTCTGATTTCCCGTTTTCTTTTTATTTCGATGTTGGCTAACATCGTTGTTTGGTTCAGGTTTATTGTGTGTCCTGTATTTGCGACATGTTGAGCCAGGGATGACGTGGTTTCTCCCCTTTCGATAGCATTTCGGTGTTCTTCTCGTCTTACCTGGATTCTTCGGTTGGTCTGTCCAATGTACGACTTTCCACAATCCCCACACGGAATCTCGTATACACCTTGGCTTTCTAACGATATTTTGGTCTTTGGTGTTGCTAAAATAGTTGAGATCTTTCTGTCCGTATTAAATATCGTTTCTATGTTGTGTTTTCTCAGCACTCTCCCTATTTTCTCTGTCGTACCCTTCACATATGGCAGAATGGTTTTGCCGATCGGCTTATTGTCTTCTGTAGGGTCCTTATCTCTTCTTCGAGCATTTTGAGCTTTTTCGATGTTGTATGTTGAGAAGCCGTTTTTTCTTAACGCTGTTTTCACGTTATGCATTTCTTCATTTTGATGTTCTTGGTCTGTCAGTCTTTCGGATCTTGTAATCAAGGTTTTGATGACTGAATGCAATTGTGCAGGATGGTGGTGTGAAGCAGCATTTAGATATCTATCGGTATGTGTCGGTTTCCGATACACTGTATGGCCTATGTGTCCGTCTTGTTTCTTTATTATTAACACATCTAAGAATGGAATTTGATCGTTTTCTTCCAGTTCCATGGTAAACTGAATTTTATGGTGGATATTGTTGATGTGTTCTAAAAAAGCCTTTAGTTTTTCTTCTCCGTGGGTCCAGATAATAAAAGTGTCATCCACGTATCTAAGCCACAGTTTGGGTTTGTATTCAGCTGTTTCTATTGCCCGCTGTTCTATTTCCTTCATAAACAAGTTCGCTATTACTGGTGACAGTGGAGAACCCATCGGTGCTCCCTCAATTTGTTTATATCTTTGTTCCTTATAGATGAAATAAGTGTTATTTAAACAGTGTTTGGTTAGGTTTAGTGTATCCGGTGATATTGGATACTTTTTGCTTATGATGTCCAGTGATTCATCTATAGGAACATTCGTGAAAAGTGAGACAACATCGAAGCTGACTAGCAAATGTCCCGGCTCAAGAGTCACACCTTTTATACGCTCGATGAAGTGGCTCGCGTTCTTGACGTAAGAATCCGCTTCTTCCGCGTATGGTTGCAGCTGTTGGGCCAGAAATTTCGCCAGCGGTTGTAAGGGAGATCCGATGGAACTCACAATTGGTCGCAGTGGTAATCCTGCCTTGTGTACCTTGGGTAGGCCGTAAAATTTTGGGCATCTAGATGACTTCTCTCTAGGTATGAGATGGACCTGTTGTTCTTTATTGATATTTGAGGCTTTGATCTTGGCTTTTGTTATTTTCTCTAGATAGGTTGTCGGGTCTGACGAGATGCTTTGATATGTTGTATCATTTAAGATGTCGTTTATTTTTGTTTCGTAGTCTTGAATATTCATCATTACCGTAGCGTTGCCTTTGTCAGCTGGAAGCACGATGATTTCTTTGTTGTTCTTCAAATTATGTAAGGCTTCTTTCTCTTGCCGTGTTAAATTTCTTTTTGGTGGTTTAGCTGTTCTTAATATTTTTGATACGTCTTGGCGTATGATCTCGGCTGTTTCTGCTGGGAGATTAGTAATTGTAGTCTCTACCTCAGTAATGATGTTTTCTACGGGAATGTATGTAGGTGCAACAGCAAAATTGAAACCTTTTGCAAGAACACTATTCGTGGCTTCATCCAGTGTCAGATTTGAAAAGTTATATACTAAATTGTTTGTTTCTATTTGTGGATTTTCTTTCTTTTTTGGCCGCTGTTGTAGTAACAAATTTTCAAACTTTTTAATTTGTTTGGTCTTAGTGAGATCAGCATCTGTTTCTGCTCGAAAGTTTGTCAGTTGTTCAAAGAAATTCCATAATGTTGGATGGATTGTGTTACTTAGTTTAAGATGCAGCTGTAATGATTCTGCATTCATTTTGTCGATGTCTCGTCTGGTATCATGGATTGCCTCTCTAATAAGCGCCAGGCTTGCTCTTCTTAAGATGTTTTTAGTTTTATAGTTGTTTTTGTGAAAAGTGAGCTTCATACAAGTCGGTATAATGCTTTCGTCACGGCAGCGTTCTAAAAACGTAAGGTTGCATAACAACGTCCTTCGTTTCGATCGTAGTTTTTCGTATCTTCTGATGTCTGGTAGAATTTCCTCCCCGTAGAGGTTAATTATGTTACACTTGAAGTTTCCGCGGGAGCTATATGTGCTTTCTGTTGTTTTCCGGGTTTGACTCCGCGTTGAATAATTTTGGTTTTGATAAAAACCATTATTTTGACGACGTTTCGGCAAGATCTCACTTGCCATTGTCAAGTCAGGTAGTTCCGCTTCTCGCTGCTGCTTGAAGTAAACTGAATTTTTACTCACGATACCGTCGCTTATGTAGTTGATCCTGATGCTGCTTGCCCTGCGCGAACTCTGGCTCTTGTTATTGGTCCGGTGTAGGTTGCAGTCGTCGGCGGGATGTTACGCGTGGATGTTGCGGCCTGATTTATTTTGGTCTTTTTCTTCAATACCGTTTTCCAAGTTGTAGGAAGCCGTTGCGCATCATCTCTTTGGTTTAAGCCGTTGGGATTTCTTTCAATTTCTATCGATTCTCTGATTTCCCGTTTTCTTTTTATTTCGATGTTGGCTAACATCGTTGTTTGGTTCAGGTTTATTGTGTGTCCTGTATTTGCGACATGTTGAGCCAGGGATGACGTGGTTTCTCCCCTTTCGATAGCATTTCGGTGTTCTTCTCGTCTTACCTGGATTCTTCGGTTGGTCTGTCCAATGTACGACTTTCCACAATCCCCACACGGAATCTCGTATACACCTTGGCTTTCTAACGATATTTTGGTCTTTGGTGTTGCTAAAATAGTTGAGATCTTTCTGTCCGTATTAAATATCGTTTCTATGTTGTGTTTTCTCAGCACTCTCCCTATTTTCTCTGTCGTACCCTTCACATATGGCAGAATGGTTTTGCCGATCGGCTTATTGTCTTCTGTAGGGTCCTTATCTCTTCTTCGAGCATTTTGAGCTTTTTCGATGTTGTATGTTGAGAAGCCGTTTTTTCTTAACGCTGTTTTCACGTTATGCATTTCTTCATTTTGATGTTCTTGGTCTGTCAGTCTTTCGGATCTTGTAATCAAGGTTTTGATGACTGAATGCAATTGTGCAGGATGGTGGTGTGAAGCAGCATTTAGATATCTATCGGTATGTGTCGGTTTCCGATACACTGTATGGCCTATGTGTCCGTCTTGTTTCTTTATTATTAACACATCTAAGAATGGAATTTGATCGTTTTCTTCCAGTTCCATGGTAAACTGAATTTTATGGTGGATATTGTTGATGTGTTCTAAAAAAGCCTTTAGTTTTTCTTCTCCGTGGGTCCAGATAATAAAAGTGTCATCCACGTATCTAAGCCACAGTTTGGGTTTGTATTCAGCTGTTTCTATTGCCCGCTGTTCTATTTCCTTCATAAACAAGTTCGCTATTACTGGTGACAGTGGAGAACCCATCGGTGCTCCCTCAATTTGTTTATATCTTTGTTCCTTATAGATGAAATAAGTGTTATTTAAACAGTGTTTGGTTAGGTTTAGTGTATCCGGTGATATTGGATACTTTTTGCTTATGATGTCCAGTGATTCATCTATAGGAACATTCGTGAAAAGTGAGACAACATCGAAGCTGACTAGCAAATGTCCCGGCTCAAGAGTCACACCTTTTATACGCTCGATGAAGTGGCTCGCGTTCTTGACGTAAGAATCCGCTTCTTCCGCGTATGGTTGCAGCTGTTGGGCCAGAAATTTCGCCAGCGGTTGTAAGGGAGATCCGATGGAACTCACAATTGGTCGCAGTGGTAATCCTGCCTTGTGTACCTTGGGTAGGCCGTAAAATTTTGGGCATCTAGATGACTTCTCTCTAGGTATGAGATGGACCTGTTGTTCTTTATTGATATTTGAGGCTTTGATCTTGGCTTTTGTTATTTTCTCTAGATAGGTTGTCGGGTCTGACGAGATGCTTTGATATGTTGTATCATTTAAGATGTCGTTTATTTTTGTTTCGTAGTCTTGAATATTCATCATTACCGTAGCGTTGCCTTTGTCAGCTGGAAGCACGATGATTTCTTTGTTGTTCTTCAAATTATGTAAGGCTTCTTTCTCTTGCCGTGTTAAATTTCTTTTTGGTGGTTTAGCTGTTCTTAATATTTTTGATACGTCTTGGCGTATGATCTCGGCTGTTTCTGCTGGGAGATTAGTAATTGTAGTCTCTACCTCAGTAATGATGTTTTCTACGGGAATGTATGTAGGTGCAACAGCAAAATTGAAACCTTTTGCAAGAACACTATTCGTGGCTTCATCCAGTGTCAGATTTGAAAAGTTATATACTAAATTGTTTGTTTCTATTTGTGGATTTTCTTTCTTTTTTGGCCGCTGTTGTAGTAACAAATTTTCAAACTTTTTAATTTGTTTGGTCTTAGTGAGATCAGCATCTGTTTCTGCTCGAAAGTTTGTCAGTTGTTCAAAGAAATTCCATAATGTTGGATGGATTGTGTTACTTAGTTTAAGATGCAGCTGTAATGATTCTGCATTCATTTTGTCGATGTCTCGTCTGGTATCATGGATTGCCTCTCTAAAAAGCGCCAGGCTTGCTCTTCTTAAGATGTTTTTAGTTTTATAGTTGTTTTTGTGAAAAGTGAGCTTCATACAAGTCGGTATAATGCTTTCGTCACGGCAGCGTTCTAAAAACGTAAGGTTGCATAACAACGTCCTTCGTTTCGATCGTAGTTTTTCGTATCTTCTGATGTCTGGTAGAATTTCCTCCCCGTAGAGGTTAATTATGTTACACTTGAAGTTTCCGCGGGAGCTATATGTGCTTTCTGTTGTTTTCCGGGTTTGACTCCGCGTTGAATAATTTTGGTTTTGATAAAAACCATTATTTTGACGACGTTTCGGCAAGATCTCACTTGCCATTGTCAAGTCAGGTAGTTCCGCTTCTCGCTGCTGCTTGAAGTAAACTGAATTTTTACTCACGATACCGTCGCTTATGTAGTTGATCCTGATGCTGCTTGCCCTGCGCGAACTCTGGCTCTTGTTATTGGTCCGGTGTAGGTTGCAGTCGTCGGCGGGATGTTACGCGTGGATGTTGCGGCCTGATTTATTTTGGTCTTTTTCTTCAATACCGTTTTCCAAGTTGTAGGAAACAAGACGGACACATAGGCCATACAGTGTATCGGAAACCGACACATACCGATAGATATCTAAATGCTGCTTCACACCACCATCCTGCACAATTGCATTCAGTCATCAAAACCTTGATTACAAGATCCGAAAGACTGACAGACCAAGAACATCAAAATGAAGAAATGCATAACGTGAAAACAGCGTTAAGAAAAAACGGCTTCTCAACATACAACATCGAAAAAGCTCAAAATGCTCGAAGAAGAGATAAGGACCCTACAGAAGACAATAAGCCGATCGGCAAAACCATTCTGCCATATGTGAAGGGTACGACAGAGAAAATAGGGAGAGTGCTGAGAAAACACAACATAGAAACGATATTTAATACGGACAGAAAGATCTCAACTATTTTAGCAACACCAAAGACCAAAATATCGTTAGAAAGCCAAGGTGTATACGAGATTCCGTGTGGGGATTGTGGAAAGTCGTACATTGGACAGACCAACCGAAGAATCCAGGTAAGACGAGAAGAACACCGAAATGCTATCGAAAGGGGAGAAACCACGTCATCCCTGGCTCAACATGTCGCAAATACAGGACACACAATAAACCTGAACCAAACAACGATGTTAGCCAACATCGAAATAAAAAGAAAACGGGAAATCAGAGAATCGATAGAAATTGAAAGAAATCCCAACGGCTTAAACCAAAGAGATGATGCGCAACGGCTTCCTACAACTTGGAAAACGGTATTGAAGAAAAAGACCAAAATAAATCAGGCCGCAACATCCACGCGTAACATCCCGCCGACGACTGCAACCTACACCGGACCAATAACAAGAGCCAGAGTTCGCGCAGGGCAAGCAGCATCAGGATCAACTACATAAGCGACGGTATCGTGAGTAAAAATTCAGTTTACTTCAAGCAGCAGCGAGAAGCGGAACTACCTGACTTGACAATGGCAAGTGAGATCTTGCCGAAACGTCGTCAAAATAATGGTTTTTATCAAAACCAAAATTATTCAACGCGGAGTCAAACCCGGAAAACAACAGAAAGCACATATAGCTCCCGCGGAAACTTCAAGTGTAACATAATTAACCTCTACGGGGAGGAAATTCTACCAGACATCAGAAGATACGAAAAACTACGATCGAAACGAAGGACGTTGTTATGCAACCTTACGTTTTTAGAACGCTGCCGTGACGAAAGCATTATACCGACTTGTATGAAGCTCACTTTTCACAAAAACAACTATAAAACTAAAAACATCTTAAGAAGAGCAAGCCTGGCGCTTATTAGAGAGGCAATCCATGATACCAGACGAGACATCGACAAAATGAATGCAGAATCATTACAGCTGCATCTTAAACTAAGTAACACAATCCATCCAACATTATGGAATTTCTTTGAACAACTGACAAACTTTCGAGCAGAAACAGATGCTGATCTCACTAAGACCAAACAAATTAAAAAGTTTGAAAATTTGTTACTACAACAGCGGCCAAAAAAGAAAGAAAATCCACAAATAGAAACAAACAATTTAGTATATAACTTTTCAAATCTGACACTGGATGAAGCCACGAATAGTGTTCTTGCAAAAGGTTTCAATTTTGCTGTTGCACCTACATACATTCCCGTAGAAAACATCATTACTGAGGTAGAGACTACAATTACTAATCTCCCAGCAGAAACAGCCGAGATCATACGCCAAGACGTATCAAAAATATTAAGAACAGCTAAACCACCAAAAAGAAATTTAACACGGCAAGAGAAAGAAGCCTTACATAATTTGAAGAACAACAAAGAAATCATCGTGCTTCCAGCTGACAAAGGCAACGCTACGGTAATGATGAATATTCAAGACTACGAAACAAAAATAAACGACATCTTAAATGATACAACATATCAAAGCATCTCGTCAGACCCGACAACCTATCTAGAGAAAATAACAAAAGCCAAGATCAAAGCCTCAAATATCAATAAAGAACAACAGGTCCATCTCATACCTAGAGAGAAGTCATCTAGATGCCCAAAATTTTACGGCCTACCCAAGGTACACAAGGCAGGATTACCACTGCGACCAATTGTGAGTTCCATCGGATCTCCCTTACAACCGCTGGCGAAATTTCTGGCCCAACAGCTGCAACCATACGCGGAAGAAGCGGATTCTTACGTCAAGAACGCGAGCCACTTCATCGAGCGTATAAAAGGTGTGACTCTTGAGCCGGGACATTTGCTAGTCAGCTTCGATGTTGTCTCACTTTTCACGAATGTTCCTATAGATGAATCACTGGACATCATAAGCAAAAAGTATCCAATATCACCGGATACACTAAACCTAACCAAACACTGTTTAAATAACACTTATTTCATCTATAAGGAACAAAGATATAAACAAATTGAGGGAGCACCGATGGGTTCTCCACTGTCACCAGTAATAGCGAACTTGTTTATGAAGGAAATAGAACAGCGGGCAATAGAAACAGCTGAATACAAACCCAAACTGTGGCTTAGATACGTGGATGACACTTTTATTATCTGGACCCACGGAGAAGAAAAACTAAAGGCTTTTTTAGAACACATCAACAATATCCACCATAAAATTCAGTTTACCATGGAACTGGAAGAAAACGATCAAATTCCATTCTTAGATGTGTTAATAATAAAGAAACAAGACGGACACATAGGCCATACAGTGTATCGGAAACCGACACATACCGATAGATATCTAAATGCTGCTTCACACCACCATCCTGCACAATTGCATTCAGTCATCAAAACCTTGATTACAAGATCCGAAAGACTGACAGACCAAGAACATCAAAATGAAGAAATGCATAACGTGAAAACAGCGTTAAGAAAAAACGGCTTCTCAACATACAACATCGAAAAAGCTCAAAATGCTCGAAGAAGAGATAAGGACCCTACAGAAGACAATAAGCCGATCGGCAAAACCATTCTGCCATATGTGAAGGGTACGACAGAGAAAATAGGGAGAGTGCTGAGAAAACACAACATAGAAACGATATTTAATACGGACAGAAAGATCTCAACTATTTTAGCAACACCAAAGACCAAAATATCGTTAGAAAGCCAAGGTGTATACGAGATTCCGTGTGGGGATTGTGGAAAGTCGTACATTGGACAGACCAACCGAAGAATCCAGGTAAGACGAGAAGAACACCGAAATGCTATCGAAAGGGGAGAAACCACGTCATCCCTGGCTCAACATGTCGCAAATACAGGACACACAATAAACCTGAACCAAACAACGATGTTAGCCAACATCGAAATAAAAAGAAAACGGGAAATCAGAGAATCGATAGAAATTGAAAGAAATCCCAACGGCTTAAACCAAAGAGATGATGCGCAACGGCTTCCTACAACTTGGAAAACGGTATTGAAGAAAAAGACCAAAATAAATCAGGCCGCAACATCCACGCGTAACATCCCGCCGACGACTGCAACCTACACCGGACCAATAACAAGAGCCAGAGTTCGCGCAGGGCAAGCAGCATCAGGATCAACTACATAAGCGACGGTATCGTGAGTAAAAATTCAGTTTACTTCAAGCAGCAGCGAGAAGCGGAACTACCTGACTTGACAATGGCAAGTGAGATCTTGCCGAAACGTCGTCAAAATAATGGTTTTTATCAAAACCAAAATTATTCAACGCGGAGTCAAACCCGGAAAACAACAGAAAGCATATATATATATATATATATATATATATATATATATATATATATATATATATATATATATATATATATATATATATATTGTTATATTTCTATTTGATCTGAAAATTAAATTTTGATAATTATAAAAAGGATTCAATTTAATATAAAATATTTTCAATTTTCTCAACCACGGGCATATAAATGTACAACAACCTGTATACAACAAATTGTTATATTTAATTTTAAGAAGTGATTAAACGAAACTCGGGAAAATGCGCTTAGAATAAACAAAGTGAATGGCGCGTACCATTATCGTTGTTCGCGGAAGGTTCGATCATTAGCCTATGCTAAATAAGACTCAGGTGGAATCGATAATAGGTCATTATCGTTGTTCGCGGAAGGTTCGATCATTAGCCGATGCTAAATAAGACTCAGTTGAAATAGAGAATAGGTCATTAAATTTTGTAAATAGTAGAAAGTAATTTTAGAATGGGAATTAACTATTTCTTTTTTGAAATCCATTAAGCATATTTAGAAAGATTAAAAATTGGTTTTGAGGAATACTGCGAATGAGAGTTGGTGGTGGAAGGTTGATTTGTGAATCTGGAAGGGATATTTAGAAAGTAGGGAAATGAATGACAAAGATAGATCAGAATGTTTTGAGCTGTCGAGAAGTGAAGTCCAGTAGTAGACGGGAGTGTACGGAGAGTGAGAAAGCCGGTGTAGTTCCGTGAGTGTGGAGATCTATCGTGGAACGAGAGGTAGGCCAGGTTGAGAGTAAAGAACCTCCTTGAGCCAAGAGTGTCCCGGTAGCTGATTGCAGTTTCGAAAAAGGTAGAACACAACATCACGACAGAAGCAGGAACGAGAGCTATACGAGCTAATTTTCAAAGGAGAACATTACTGAAAGCCAGGACGAGGTTTTGATCGCAGCCAAGGATAGCAGGAAACGGGTCTTGTGTGAAGACATTCTCAGTTCACCAGAAAAAGGTCAGTCTCATTTGTTTGGACATGAATGTATGGGTTTTTCGTATTAAATACCACATTATAAATTGAAGAACATAATCAATAATATCAGAAAAGCTTCATCAAACTTAAATAGAATTGTTGCTAATAAATCCTAATAGTTAAATGTTAATAAAAACTTTCAATTGGAAACCAAAAGGAAATACGATTCCCATTTTAAATGTTATGTTTAAGAATAATAAGATCTAGCACATATTAAGCATTGATTGCCATTTAAATAAAATAAACAATATTTTGATTATAATTGTAACCCATATGTGTGTATTATTTTACTCTTTTCTTTCCTATCCCGATTAGGAACCATTGAGAAATACTGAGAAGCCACGTAAGTAAGTAATTAATTTTATAATTCGCCCTGAGATTGAAAACATATTGATATGTGATCTGGTTAATTAATTAAATTATTATTAATGCATTGGTTAAATTAAATGACAAATAAGAATATTATCTCATATCAATAATCAAGATCACATCAACTGGCGCCCAACGTGGGGCATTGAAAAGTATTTCTAGTGGCAAATTTGAAGGATAGAAAGAGTAAAGCCGGTGTTTGAAAAATTATATGCCTGTGGTAAAAAGTGAGATACTTACATTTGATAACATAAAATTTTAGATCTCTTTAGGTACAAATTTTACATAACTGATTTAGTATTTTATTTTTACGATATTTACATTTGATATATTTATTGACAATTTATAATTTGGGGGAGAAAAAGTCGTCTTGGTAACATACTAGTAAAATTTCATATTTGGCGGGGACAGTACTTCTTGAAAACAAATGTCTGTGACAAGAAGCCAAAGCAAAGACAATAAAAAACAAAAAGAACATTCAAATCAAGAGGATAATTCAGACCAAGAAGATATTTTAGACACAACAATCATGGAAACAGGAAAAAAAAGAATTGTCAGAATTAGAAAAGATATTACAACTTATGCAACTCCAGTCACAAAAAATGGATGAAGCAAAACGAACAATGGATAAAAATCAGGAAGAAACATCAAAGAAAATGGATGAAACACAACAAAAAATGGATGAAACACAACAAAAACTGGATGACAATCAAAGAGAAACAAAACAAGCAATGGATGAAGCATCAAAGAAAATGGATAAAGTGGATCAAAAAATGGATGAAACACAACAAAAATTGGATCAAAAAATGGATGAAACACAACAAAAAATGAAACAAGCAATAGAAGAGAACAACAAGAAAATGGAGGAACGCATAGGAAAGTATGAAAAGGAAGTAAAAGGATGTTTGACAATAATCAAGAACGATATGGGACAACAAGAGACAGAGATTAAAGAAATCAAAAGCAAAATAAAGGAAATAACGAATTGCCAGAAAAAGGAAATAGAAAGTTTGGAAAACAAGTTGCAAAACGCTATTCAAGCAGACATAGAAGAAGTGGAAAGAAAGATTGCGGAAATCAATACTCAACAAAATGTCGGAGAAAGAAGAGAAATGGTTATACATAGCACAGATGACGTGAAGATAAGGTTTGGCGGGGACGTAAGAAGATTACACCCAGTGCCGTTCATAAATAGCCTGAAAAAGAAAATACAACACATCGGAAATTTCGATACAGCAAAAGAAACTATCAGAAATCATCTAAAATATGAAGCAGGCCTATGGTTCGATTGCAAAGAAGAAGAATTTGACAGTTGGCAACAATTTGAACAAAAATTTTTGAATTATTTCTGGGGAAAAGTCCAACAATTGGAAATTAACAAGGAATTGCAAAATGGGAAATACAATGATAGGATGGGTATATCAGAAAGGACATATGCATTACAAATTTACTATAACGCAAAACATTTACAATATAATTACTCATCGGAACAATTAGTCGAACTGATTGCAAGACATTTCGAAGAAACGCTGGAAGACCATATCACATTGCAAAACTACAAAGACATAGATAGTTTATGCCAATTCCTACAAATAAGAGAATCACGTTTAAG
This sequence comes from Diabrotica virgifera virgifera, assembly GCF_917563875.1. NCBI lineage: Eukaryota > Metazoa > Arthropoda > Insecta > Coleoptera > Chrysomelidae > Diabrotica > Diabrotica virgifera. The sequence goes on along the minus strand of NC_065447.1, from coordinate 89,184,547 downwards.
AGAAAGAAAATCAAGAAGGTCGCGAGAAGATTACAGGCCCCGAGAAACACAGGATTACAGAGATAGAAATCAAAATAGGAGGGACTATACAAGACGAGATTTTAATCCCAGAAGGGAAAACGAAAATAGAGACAACGGAAGAGGAAATTATGAACAAAGAAATAGGCAATGGAATGAGGACAGAAATCGAGAATACCAGAATAGAAACACCACACTCGCAAATCAAGAAAACAGAAATAATGGTAGACAAAATGAACAGGGATATCGAGAAAACCGAAACAGATCCGACAGACCAAGAGAAAATAGAAGAGAAGTAAATAATACCCAGACAGATGAATATGACGGAGAGAGACATTATGACGAAAATATAAACAACGATGAGCAACCGGCGTCTTTTCACGACGGCGCTCACTAAAAACCAAAAATCAAACAGGAATCTTTTGTAACCCCAAGGAGTTTATTAAATTGGCAAGAAACAACGAAAAGAAAAATGGAGTTAATTTAAAATTTGTGGATGGATTTATCAACGAGAAACCAATTAAAATTATGATAGACACTGGATCTGAAATAACATTGGTCAACAGAAAACTAATAGAAGAAGTTAACTTAACAAATTTAATTTACAAAATACCTAGGGTAAATTTAGTGGGCGCAAACAAACGGACATTGGCAACTATAAATGAAGGCATACGAGTAATGGTACGACTGGGCAAGAAGATGTATGCACTACAATGTGTAATAATGCCAAACATGTCACATGACATGATAGTAGGAGTTGACGAATTGGCAGAAAAACATGTAGTGATAGATTTTAAAAATAATACGATGAATCTAACAGAAGAAAAAGAAGAAGAACAGGACAAGGAACAGGAGAAACAAAATACGGACGAATCAGGTAAAGAACAAACAGTGGAAATGAATTTGGCAACGAAGCAAGGACAAAGAAGAAAAGGGAGAAAAAGTCAGAAAAAGACAAAAGAAAATGAAACCTGTGGCTCCTCAAAAGAAGAGTTGAGCCCAGAAGAAGAAAAATTGAGAGTATCAAAAGCAAAAGAAAACTGGGATTCCTCAAAAGAAGAGATGAGCTCAGGAGAAGAAGAAATAAAGCTAACAAATGAAAGCGAAAAATATATGATCGAAACAGTGGCATTTGAAGAGGAGGCATATGAAAACGAGGATGCAGAATACACGGTAAAAGTATGTGAAAAATCTGAGCAAAAAGACAGAAGATTGATATGGGAAAAAGGGAAAGACAACATAATAGCCGACACTCTAACACAGGATGAGGACACTGAAAATAAGGAAACAATTACTCTACAGGTGGGACTAATTAGAGTAATACAAGAAGAAGGGGTATAAGACGTAGATTAAAGTAAGGAAATATACAGGGAGTTGGTTTTGCCTCGAGAAAATTTATTTAAAAATGCAGATAAATTTTATCGAATACAAGGCGGGGATTTGTTATATTTCTATTTGATCTGAAAATTAAATTTTGATAATTATAAAAAGGATTCAATTTAATATAAAATATTTTCAATTTTCTCAACCACGGGCATATAAATGTAGAACAACCTGTATACAACAAATTGTTATATTTAATTTTAAGAAGTGATTAAACGAAACTCGGGAAAATGCGCTTAGAATAAACAAAGTGAATGGCGCGTACCATTATCGTTGTTCGCGGAAGGTTCGATCATTAGCCTATGCTAAATAAGACTCAGTTGGAATCGATAATAGGTCATTATCGTTGTTCGCGGAAGGTTCGATCATTAGCCGATGCTAAATAAGACTCAGTTGAAATAGAGAATAGGTCATTAAATTTTGTAAATAGTAGAAAGTAATTTTAGAATGGGAATTAACTATTTCTTTTTTGAAATCCATTAAGCATATTTAGAAAGATTAAAAATTGGTTTTGAGGAATACTGCGAATGAGAGTTGGTGGTGGAAGGTTGATTTGTGAATTTGGAAGGGATATTTAGAAAGTAGGGAAATGAATGACAAAGATAGATCAGAATGTTTTGAGCTGTCGAGAAGTGAAGTCCAGTAGTAGACGGGAGTGTACGGAGAGTGAGAAAGCCGGTGTAGTTCCGTGAGCGTGGAGATCTATCGTGGAACGAGAGGTAGGCCAGGTTGAGAGTAAAGAACCTCCTTGAGTCAAGAGTGTCCCGGTAGCTGATTGCAGTTTCGAAAAAGGTAGAACACAGCATCACGACAGAAGCAGGAACGAGAGCTATACGAGCTAATTTTCAAAGGAGAACATTACTGAAAGCCAGGACGAGGTTTTGATCGCAGCCAAGGATAGCAGGAAACGGGTATTGTGTGAAGACATTCTCAGTTCACCAGAAAAAGGTCAGTCTCATTTGTTTGGACATGAATGTATGGGTTTTTCGTATTAAATACCACATTATAAATTGAAGAACATAATCAATAATATCAGAAAAGCTTCATCAAACTTAAATAGAATTGTTGCTAATAAATCCTAATAGTTAAATGTTAATAAAAACTTTCAATTGGAAACCAAAAGGAAATAAGATTCCCATTTGTAAATGTTATGTTTAAGAATAATAAGATCTAGCACATATTAAGCATTGATTGCCATTTAAATAAAATAAACAATATTTTGATTATAATTGTAACCCATATGTGTGTATTATTTTACTCTTTTCTTTCCTATCCCGATTAGGAACCATTGAGAAATACTGAGAAGCCACGTAAGTAAGTAATTAATTTTATAATTCGCCCTGAGATTGAAAACATATTGATATGTGATCTGGTTAATTAATTAAATTATTATTAATGCATTGATTAAATTAAATGACAAATAAGAATATTATCTCATATCAATAATCAAGATCACATCAATATATATATATATATATATATATATATATATAAAGAAAGTCAAAGACAGTAACGGGTTACTGGTAAAACAAAGACAGTTGAAGGTAACCGGGAACGACCCAATACTAAGGAAGCAATAAAAAACGGGTGCTTCTAAGTGAGTGTCTTTTATTAAAAGTCAAGCTTTCGCCACATAATTTTGGGCTTCATCAGAACTTGCTGGAATGGAAAAACATTCTTTACAATCATCATAAATTAAAGATGTTATTTTTTTAATCTTACCTAAATGTTGACACTATTTCTTAGTGCATAATAAAATTGATATGAAACCACACATTGTCACAAAAACAAACCAATCACATCTCCCAACTGGAGGAAAAATGGCAATCAAAGCCTTTATTAAGTATTAAAATTCATTTTTTAAATCACCATTATTTAAATCACCACTGATATACTTGTTTCTTTAACAAAAGGTATGTAATACGTACATCTCATCGGAGTGTTGACTACTATATCCAACACTAAATACAAACCACATAATTTATTTAACATGATATGTTTATATAGAACGGGACCTATATTTCTATAGTATTTTGTGTGAAATTTAAAAAGTGTCTAATATGTGACTTAATAAAGTTAATGTCCTATGCTGGAAAAAAGAAGAAGTGATTAAGACAGGTGGCGTTTCGATAATTGACAGTCGAAACGACACATGACTTAATTAACAGTTACTTGTCAAAAATGCCGGCCACATGGTGATTTAAAAAATGAATTTTAATACTTAATAAAGGCTTTGATTGCCATTTTTCCTCCAGTTGGGAGATGTGATTGGTTTGTTTTTGTGACAATGTGTGGTTTCATATCAATTTTATTATGCACTAAGAAATAGTGTCAACATTTAGGTAAGATTAAAAAAATAACATCTTTAATTTATGATGATTGTAAAGAATGTTTTTCCATTCCAGCAAGTTCTGATGAAGCCCAAAATTATGTGGCGAAAGCTTGACTTTTAATAAAAGACACTCACTTAGAAGCACCCGTTTTTTATTGCTTCCTTAGTATTGGGTCGTTCCCGGTTACCTTCAACTGTCTTTATATATATATATATATATATATATATATATATATATATATATATATATATATATATATATATATATATATACAGTGTGTCCTTTATAGTTGTATCCATATGGAAAACTTTTGTATTATTAATTTTACGAAAAAAAGTTATTCTCTATAAAAAGCTCTGCATGGTCCAAAAGCTATGATTTAACCATCAAATATCAAATTTTTTGAAAATTATACGAGGTATGTCAAAAAGTTTGAATTTCACTCAAGAGTAAAGTAGCTTTATTTTTCGTAATATTGGAAATTGCTACTATGAAAAGTTGTTTGGAATTAAAAACTATATTCTAATATGCAATTACATCCTTCTAATTGAAAAAAAAAATTTTGAGAAATTATGGATAACTATCATTATTTTTTCAGTTATTTCAATTCTGATAACTCTTTTATTATTAATTTTACGAAAAAAAGTAATTCTTAATAAAAAGTTCTGGATGGTCTAAAACTTAAAATACAACCATCTTATATGAAATTTTATCAATTTTATACGAGGTATGTCAAAAAAGATAAATTTAGATCAGAAGTAAAGTACCTTTATAGTTCAGAATATTTCAATTAGAAGGATGTAATTACATACTGAAACATAGTTTTTAATTCTAAATAACTTTTCATAATAACAAATTTCGATATTGTGAAAAATAAACGTATTTTACTCTTGAGCGAAATTCATATTTTTTGACATACCTCGTATAAAATTGATAAAATTTGACAAAAGATGGTTGTATTTTAGATTCTAGACCATGCAGAATTTTTTATTAGGAATCACTTTTTTTCGTAAAATTAATAATAAAAGAGTTATCTGAATTAATATAACTGAAAATAATGTTAGTTATCCATAATTTTTCAAAAAAAAAATTCAATTAGAAGGATGTAATTGCATAATAAAATACAGTTTTTAATTCCAAACAACTTTTCATTATAGCAATTTTCAATATTGTGAAAAATAAAGCTACTTTACTCTTGAGTGAAATTCAAACTTTTTGACATACCTCGTATAATATTCAAAAAAATTTGATATTTGATGGTTAAATCTTAGGTTTTGGACCATGCAGAGCTTTTTATAAAGAATAACTTTTTTTCGTAAAATTAATAATAAAAAAGTTTTCCATATGGATACAACTTACAGGGACATACTGTATATAAAAGATTTTTTAATGAATAATGATTAGTGATGACATATTATGTTGCTATAAGAGCTTTAAGACAAAATTGCTATAAGCAAGTGTCATAAATTTAACGAACCGACCTGATGAGTCGAGATAAGAAATTTTGAAGAAGTAACAGTATTATAAGCTGAATATTATGAAGCAATGTGAGACAATAAGAAACCCACTGCTATTGTCAAACTAGGAAGGTACTAAGTGGTTTATAGAAGTTTGAAAGCTTATTAGAGACCCACTCTGTGTTTTGAAGGGTACCTATTTTATTCATGATTATTCGTGATTAAACAATGGATTTAAAGCAAGGGATTGAGGTTGTGAAATATGTAGAAGAATTTGATCTATGCAGCGAAGTTATACCCTCTTTTATTTAGGTAAAACGCAAGAGGTTTCGTGGCTAGTATATGGAATGATTATGAGAAAAATATGTAGAAGAATTGGAACTGTTCTCTCGAGTGAAGCCACTTTGATTAGTCGAACGTAGGTATTGAGGGATAGATAAAGGAAGTGATTATTATGATGTTACATTACGGAATGATATATTGATGATTAAATGACAAATTATTGTTATTGTCCTTTTCATGATCATTTTTCAGTGCGTCACAAATGATAGGAAAAAGGGTAAGTCCGTGATAATACACATTTATGACATTTATTCTAACATGACATTTTAGTTAAATCTGACAGTTGTCACATTTTATTTTCAATTTAGAATAAAAACAAATCAAATGTGTTTCTTGCATTTATAAAATGGTATTTTCTTTGATTTGTATAGTCTTATAAATTATACAGATTATATTTGTAATATTATTATCTAATTAAAAAAATATATTTTTTTTAATTATGGCGCCATCTATCGACAACTAGAATAATCACAGAACTAGAAGTAATCACCGACGTGCCTTTTTTTCTGTCACATACAATTTAATGCTTTAGAAAGAAATCTAAAAACTGTGACGCACTGAAAGATGATCATGAGAAAAAGAATATTATGAAGATGAATTATGTACACTGTAGAAGTGTTATTATATGAAAAAAAATGAAGAAATATATAGTTGTAGCACCAGACAAGAAGAAGAAGAGAAAAAAAGAGAATTTTTTATTAAAATATGTGGGAAAAATGAAAGAAGAGACATAAAATTTGTCAGAAATCTCAAAATAAACAAGCAGAATTAAGAATAATATTAAATAAGTAGCTAATCATTGAATTATGTTTAAGAATTAAAGTTTCAAATTTTTTTCTCTAAAGTAACGTAAATTATAAATAACTTATTTTTAAATGTAGTTAATTAATTCAGGTTAAGTTTTCTCGGAAAATGGAAGTGTTTGAATTAAGGATAGACAATATCTTACAGTAAGTGTTGGTCGATATTAAGCAAAGAGACAAACAAAAAGTGAAATTTTTAGACATTCAGCAACAGAGATTAGATTTTTATTATAGTTACGTTATTTTATAGTTACTAAGGCAAATAGTAACTAATGGAAAGAAGACTTAAATAGGAAGTAATAGAGTAAAGGTTACATTTTTATTAACTGATTCGAGTAATATTAGCTTAGCTTAGGACTTATTAGTTAGATACGAGATTTTTATAATTATTTAGGTAGATTAGATTATTCCCCTGTTTATATGAGAGGCTTATAGGCACTACAAGAATATGTTAAAAATTCGAATAAGTTTATTCACTGTTTTTATGTGAACACTGCTTTTATGAAGTAAATTTGTGAATGGAGAAAAGGCTAAAAGGCGAGACGGAACATAAAGTGAATTAGTGATAATAATAAACAATTTTTTAATATTGGAAAAAACCGGTTTAGAATAGGAAAAAGCATAATATACATGTTTAGGGTATTAGGATTACAGTTAGCTTACAGAAACCCTTATCTAGGTTTAATATAGTTAGGTCTATAGTTAGAAAATTTAATTCTTGAAAATAGTATTAGGTAACAACAAACATTTTGTAAAAGGGAAAGAGGAATATATCGTCAGATATTTTTCTTCTCTTCTTAGGACTTTCTTTTTAAAAAAAAAACGGCAGAGATGTAGTATAATATGAACCCTCTGTATAAATCATAATTTAAATAAGATGTTATTAACCTTTAGGGTATTGAACAGATATAAAAACAATAGTTTATAGTTTTGTATCACATGTTTAATATGCGTGAACTTGAACTATATTTGTTATGATTTAGATCGGTATAAAACATGCTGAGGAATCAGTATGGGGATATAGATAGATAATTATTAACTTAGTATGTAGAGGTCGAGACGCTATGAATCATTGGTGTTATTATTTTTTTTATTGTCCGTACCCAGTGAATAAAGTATAATGTATCGAAGACGTATTTATTCTTTTTAATTAATTTGAACCAGAAGGCATTAACATCACACTTATTTGCGACAGGTGTATTAACTGATATATAGTTAAAAGTTGTATCTTCGACGCCATAGGCCATTTTCATTTACGGTCCCAAAAATATTTCTAAGAATTTTTCCCTCAAAAATACCCAGAAGTCTTTCATCATTTTGAGATAAGGTCCATCCCACATAACAATTTCATGTTCTTAGTAGATTCATAGGGAGTCAAGGAAATGTGATCCCTACAACTCACCAACCCGCCTGGCCAGCGTGGTGTTTTATGGCTATTTTCCCCAAACTAGCAATGTCGAACTTACAACAAAGCGGAAATGGACCCCAGGTGGGTAGGAGAAATCCGGAGTCCCACATCGGGAAACCGATCAGCCTCATGGATTCTGGGGGAGGCAAAAGCTCGACAAGAACGAATCAGAGAAAACGGAAAAAGAAGGAATTGAACAGAATACATATAGCCACATATAATATCAGATCCATGGCTCAAGATGAAAAGTTGTACGAACTCGAAGAGGAATTAACTAAAATCAAATGGGACATTGTAGGATTGTCAGAGGTCAAAAGAAGAGGAGAAATGTGTATAGACCTAGAATCAGGAAATCGCCTCTATTACAAAGAAAAGGAGGACGAAACATATGGAGGAATAGGATTTCTGATCAAAGAGAAAATTAAACAAAACGTAATCGAGTATAAGAGCATATCAGATAGAGTAGGATATATCATACTAGAAATTAACAGGAAGACAAGAATGAAACTAATACAAGTATATGCTCCAACAACAACACATGATGAGGAAGAAATTGATAACTTTTATGATGACATCACCACAGCAATGGAAAACAAAAATATAAAAACAACAATCGTTATGGGAGATTTTAAAGCAAAAATCGGAAAGAAAATGGAAGACTCAGAAAACAAAAAATAGGAAACTACGGACTTGGATCAAGGAATATTAGGGGCGAAAGACTACTAGAATATTTGGAACTACCAAATCTTCATGCAATAAATACATACTTTAATAAGAAGCCAAACCGAAAATGGACATGGGTCTCCCCAAATGGGGTGACAAAAAATGAAATAGACTACTTCCTCTGCCAAAATAAACAAATCTTCGAAGACGTAACTGCACTTAATAAATTCTCAACTGGCAGCGACCACCGCATACTACGAGCCAAAATAGAAATAAGCAAACTAGCGATGCAGAAATCTAGAAGAAAACCAACGGCTATTGACCATAGCAGAATAAGACAAAACGCAGAAGAATATAGACAGACTTTAAGGGAAAACTATAATCAACAAGTAGCAAAGGAAGAGTCAGAAATTAATAAGATCAATGAAGAAATGAAAGAAAAACTCTTGGAAGCGGGAATGAAAACTGCCAAAAAACTAACAACAAAAGAAAATAGATTAAGTAGCGGGACAGTTAAATTAATGGAAAGTAGACGAAAACTAATAAGCGAAAACAAAAGAAACACAGTAGAATACGTAGAACTAAACAAACTTATTAGAAGAAAAACCAGAGAGGATCTAAGAAAACACACTGAAAATGAAATCGAGAAAGTAATTGAGAGAAATAAGGGCCTAAAATGCTTACGACCAAATTTAGGGAAACCACTACTCATTTCAATAAAGGATGAAACAGGATGGGAAGAGAGGAGAAAAGATAAGATATCAGAAGAAGTAGAAAGGTTTTATAAAGAACTATACACCTCAAAGAAAGACGCAAACTTCAACACTCAGGAATATATCAAGAAAACAATCACGAATGTAAACTCAGAAACACTACCAAAAATAGAAAATTATGAAATAGAAGCAGCACTATCACAATTAAAGAACAACAAAGCACCAGGACCAGATGGAATCCTTGCTGAAATGTTGAAAGAAGGGAAAGAAGAAATCTTACAAACATTAAGAAATCTGTTTAATCAGTGTCTACATAAAGGAGAAATACCCGACGAATGGAACGAAAGTCTTACAATCCTGCTATTTAAGAAAGGCGACAGAAAGGACGTAAAAAATTACAGACCCATCTCACTGCTGTCGCAAATGTATAAACTATTCATGAGGATTATCAACAACAGACTAACACACAAATTGGACTCGTATCAACCCGTAGAGCAGGCAGGATTCCGAAAGGGATATAGCACCACTGACCATCTTCTAACAATTAGGACACTAATAGAAAAAGCTAACGAATACCATATAGATCTGCACTTAGCGTTCGTTGACTACGAAAAAGCATTTGACAGCGTGGAAATGTGGGCAATAGAAAAAGCTATAAACAACTGTCGAATAGATTCCAGATACAGAATGCTAATACATAATATATATAAGAAAGCAACAATGACAGTACAATTGGAAGAAACCACAAAACCCATACCAATTAACAGAGGAGTGCGACAGGGAGATGTTATTTCTCCTAAACTATTTACATTAGCACTGGAAGATGTTTTCAAAACAATGGAATGGACAAACATGGGAATAAACATAAATGGAAAGAAACTAAACCACCTAAGATATGCAAACGATGTAGTAGTCATAGCATCAAGTTTTGAAGAACTACAAACCATGCTAACCGAACTAGCAAATGAATCCGAACAAATAGGTCTAAAAATGAATTTTGCCAAAACAAAAACAATGACAAACACACAAGACAATAGAAATGTAATACTAAACGACACCACAATAGAAGCGGTTAATGATTATATATATTTGGGACAGATTATAAAAATAAATAAGGAAAACCAAACAGCGGAGGTAAAAAGAAGGGTCAGATTAGCCTGGGCAGGATTTGGAAAATTAAAATGGGTCCTAAAGAATTAAAAAATACAACAATACTTAAAAACAAGAGTGTTTGACCAGTGCATACTCCCAATTCTCACATACGCATGCCAAACATGGACCTTGACCAAGGCAAACATGGATAAAATAATAAAGACACAAAGAGCCATGGAGAGAGCAATGTTAGGAGTAAAATTGACAGACAAAAAGCAAAACAACTGGGTCAGAAATAGAACAAAAGTCAAAGACGCAGGTCAACATATAACCAGGCTAAAATGGAGCTTCGCAGGTCATAACGCTAGACAAACGGACAATAGGTGGAATAGCACGATACAACAATGGAGACCATGGACAGGAAAGAGAGCAAGAGGACGACCCCAGATGAGATGGGGAGACGACATTAAAAAGATAGGAGGAACGCACTGGAAACAGAAAGCACTAAACAGAAGCGAATGGAGGAAACTGGGGGAAGCCTATGTTCAGAATTGGACGAATTAAAGGGCAAAAGAAGAAGAAGTAGATACTTTTCAGAAAAAGTATATGCTGAGAATATGCGTAATTACGAATTTGCAGCAGAGCAGATGCTGAGTATATACTACATTACAGTACTCAAACGTTCTATTTATATACTTAGAATGTACTACCGCATTTCTTTTTAGTATATACCAAGAATATACTTTTTAGAATATTCGAAGGAAGTGGTATAAACCTTCTATTTATATACTTAGAATATACTACCTTACATCTTTTTAGTGTATAGGAAGAATATACTTTGGAGAATATTATAAGCAAGTGCTGTATTGCTCAGAAGTATGTTTTCAGCATCACGTAACCTCATCCTAGCTTCTACCAACTATCATATTTACATATTCAAATTGCATACGAGAACGTAATTAGTACGTAGATACATTTTACAATATTACTTAAAAAGTAAGTAGGTGCATATAAATTTTAGTTATTTATATAAATATTATATAGGTATAGGCGAGCGGCAGGCACACCTCAAATGACCAAGTACTGACTACGGAGAAGTGAATCGCCAATTTTATTCACACTGTATGTTTTTGATGGCACTGAAAACGAAAATGAGGTTTATTTTGAATTTTATGTGGGGGAACATTGTCAAAACCGAATTTATAACCTAAAAATAAAAAAAATTAAATCACGTTTTTTTGCGTTTACCTCGCTACAACTCTGTTCCATTTTAATATTTTTTTCTGAAATTTTTACAGTGTAGGGGAGATACGCCTGAGACGGCATACTTTTTTTAAATGTTTTCTAATCGATGACCAATAGAGTTAGACATGTAATAAAGATCAAAGTCAGTGCTAGGACCATTTACATAAATAAAATATTATTTTTTAACAACCTACATAATATATTTTTATTCTAAAAAAATAAATTGTAAAGTATTACGTGTGCCATCTCACCCACATACATGTGGGTAAGATGGCATACCCTTGAAATAAAGGCACTAATCTCGACATAAGTCACAAATAATTTTTTTTTGTAGTCTTGGGTACACCGGCACATTCGGAATATGACCACTTGCCACAAATTTGGTATCTTAGTCAGGTTTCTCGAGAACGAGATAATGAAAAGAGGCCATTACAAAAAATGCAAGCAGCATCTTCCTCGTCACTTGTCTCAACATCGACGGAATCGATTTTGTCGGTTCGAATTCCTCTTAAAACGATCCATAACTGTAACGATAAACTTCAATCATACAGGGTGTTTCATTGGGAAAGTAACATACGTTAACTGTAGAAAGAGGACACTTAGGCGGTCTCAAAAAATACCATACTTAATGGGTCTTACTCCATTAATAACAAAGATACTGGGTGTTTTATCTATTTTGCCATTTTCTTAATTGGTTCATAACTTTTTAACCACACTGCATATGTATTTTATATTTGGCACGCAAATATCATTTAAGGTGTACAATAAATTAATTTATTTACAATTGTAAAAAGTCCAGGTCCGGATTAAAAAATATTGGAAAAATGTTCCGACCCCAAAACAACACCCTGTACATTAAATTTTTTTAAAATGGATTTTTCAGTTGAAAAGAGGACAAAAAACTAAATTCAGTGGTGTACTTTGAATTTTCGGCAAAATGATTTTTCTGGTGAAATTTTGAATTTGAATTCTGAAATTAAGTGAATTGCGAGAGCTCTAAGTAGAAAAAATTGAAATACAACTTACAACTTGTCAAACACACTGTATATTGATTTTATATTTAACACCCGAATATTCTTTTAGGTGTCCAATCAGTTAATTTATTTACAATTATAAAAAATCCAGGTCCGGATTAAAAAATATTGTATAAATGTTCCAACCCAAAAAAAACACCTTGTAGGTATATTAAATCTTTTTAAAATAGATTTTGCATTTGAGAAGAGAATGAAAAACAAAATTAGTGGTATACTTTAAATTTTCGGCAAAATGATTTTTCTGGTAAAATTTTGAATTTGAATTCTGAAATTATGTCAATTGCGAGAGCTGTAAGTAGAAAAAAATTAAAATGCGACGTAATTTTAATTAATATCATTATTTATTCTAAATTGGTAAAATGTTAATATTTTAGTGTTTTTTATTAAGTGTGAAAAATAGTTTTTGGCGAATATGCATCTTTAAATAATGAATAAATAATAAAGGGCCAATAAAGAATACATCACTTTAATCAACAAAATAGCTAAAAATTATAACAAAACAGCGAAAATTTGCAGCATAATAATTATTCAAAACTAAACTACTTATTCAAAATTACCACCATCAAAAAATTTTTTTTTACGTAGGTACGGTAAATTTTTGTAGTTAGATACCTAGTGTCATGTGTACTGTGTGTGTTGAGTAAGTGTCTTGTTACTTTGCAAAGGCAACGTCATTGTCTTTGCAAAGAGACGCTAATGGTATACGAACGTCTGCGGTCCCTCCGGTGAGTACCGATCTCACAAGGACATAAACTATTTTCATTTATTAATTTATAATAAACGAAAAATTTCTGACCCTGGTGACAATCGAACTCACGACCATTCGGACCTTTCGATCCAAAGTTAGGCGCTCTTACCACTGAGCCACAGAGGGGGTCATCAAAAATTATTGTTATGTGTGCAAATGTTAATATTCTACCAATTTAGATTAAATAATGGTATTAATTAAAATTAAGTCATATTTTAATTTATTTTACTTTGAGCTTCGCAATTCACATAATTTCAGAATTCAAATTCAAAATTTTATTAGGAAAATCATTTTGCCGAAAATTCAAAGTATACCACTAATTTTGTTTTTCATCATCTTTTCAAATGCAAAATCCATTTTAAAAAAAAATTAATATACAAGGTGTTTTTTTGGGTCGGAACATTTACACAATATTTTTTAATCCGGACCTGGATTTTTTATAATTGTAAATAAATTAATTGACTGGTCACCTAAAAGAATATTCGCGTGTTAAAATAAAATCAATATACAGTGTGGTTGACAAGTTGTAAGCTGTATTTCAATTTTTTCTACTTAGAGCTCTCGCATTTCACTTAATTTCAGAATTCAAATTCAAAATTTCACCAGAAAAATCATTTTGCCGAAACTTCAAAGTATACCACTAAATTTAGTTTTTATCTTGTTTTCAACTGAAAAATCCATTTTAAAAAAATTTAATGTACAGGGTGTTGTTTTGGGGTCGGAAAATTTTTCCAATATTTTTTAATCCGGACCTGGATTTTTTACAATTGTAAATAAATTAATTTATTGTACGCCTTAAATGATATTTGCGTGTCAAATATAAAATAAATATACAGTGTGATTTAAGAAAATGGCAACATAGATAAAACACCCAGTATCTTTGTTATTAATGGAGTAAGACCCATTAAGTATGGTATTTTTGAGACCGCCTAAGTATCCTCTTTCTACAGTTAACGTATGTTACTTTCCCAATGAAACACCCTGTATAACAAAATTAATGCAGTGTAAAAACGTATAAGGGTGAGATGGCATACCTATGCCATCTAATCCACATGCTTACTATGCCATCTCAGGCAACATTGCAATCATACCGTTTTTTTAACCTAATTTTTCTTAAGCATATTTTTAAGATATAAATCGATACAGGCGTGATAGGCATAAGGTAAAAGAACATCACAAAATTTAAAAACTTAACTCGGGTGTAAAGACTCGCGAATTATAATGTGATACAAAAAAAGTCAAATATTTTGTCCTACTTAATTAACATTCCAAAGGCTACTGCTGTCAAAATAAAACTAACATGTATAAGTTCAACAATGTTGACAAATTTTAACTTGAGGAACTGAAAACTGTCACACTAGGCACCAAATTTGGAATAGTTTACGAAAAACGCGTGATATGCCATCTCAGCCAGTATGCCGTCTCAGGCATACTTCCCCTATAGCTCTAACATTTCTAAAGACAACTGTACCTATTTAAAGCTTTGTGATGAAATTATCTTTTTAATCACGTTTATGTTAAAATATAGAGTACAAAAAGTTTTCTGGAAAGTTTTAGATCAAAATATTTTATAGAAAAAAAAAATAGTGCAACTTTTAATATCGACATTACAAATCCCCAAAATAACGCTTATTTTTCGAGATACTGACCATGGGTGTTGAATGGCTAATTTTGGTCTTACATTATGTTTTTAGCCAATGAGGTTGGCTTTGTACGTCGTCAAAATTTATCGTAAAATAACATAAACTTAACATAAAATTTCTAACTCCAATGTATAAAATTAGTTGTGAAAACAACTGTTTGTATACTATAAAAAGAACTTCAAAATGCAACAATTCGACAAAATAACAGCAAAAAATTCAACAAACTGACAGCCACAAAAGTAAACAAACCAAAACGTCAGAAATTGTACTTAAAATATGTGAAAACATCCCCAATCGTCTTTCTTTGTACCTATATCTCTTTTTAATGCACTGAGTCTAGATCGTTCATAAAAATAACATGTGTTATTACGTAATAACAGGCGACAGCTGGTTTGTCATTAGTTTCATGCGTGGAAGAGAATGATGCTATTAGATAAAAAGTATGTGTTTTATCTCGCCAGGTATTAATGACGCACGGGTAAAGACTCGTGGACTCAAGATACGTGAATCAAGACGTGTTTTCAACGTGAATTTCCCGAAATATTTTATTGGACTTTAAGGTAAATAACACGTCTATTGAAGACGAGTTATTAGAGAGATTTTAGACCCTCTACTTTTTGACGTACGTTAAACGTAAAACGTTTAAACGTTATACTTGTCATGCGCACTGAGTGATAAATAAGGGATAACGTATTTGCTTAAAATAGTTTTTGAAACCCTTCATAACACAGATTAACGTTAATTGACATTTGGCAAACGTAACCTCTATAAAACGACAGTTGTGTGCTATAACTTATTTTATTGAATTATTTGCCATAATGGAAGAAACTGTATTAAGACGTTCACCAAAGACAATTAACTACTTTAGGAACACAAAATATCCATCCTAAGTTTAACAAGACAATTCAATCAAGTGTCAGATTTCTCAAGAAATGGTGTAATTTAGAATTATTCTACCAGGGTTGCCAAGCAGATTATACTCAATTATATAATGTTTATTACCTGATAGTTTTTAAGAAAAACAAATTTTGATTACAATTTTATACATCGTTACTATATTTTTTATTCTAGTTGTCTTTGGTTCCGTGACCCGTCAAAATAGCCCGGTCAAAACAGCCCCGTCAAAATAGCCCGGACACAAAATAGCCTCGACAAAATAGCCCGCAACCAAAATAACCCCGACAAAATAGATCGCACACAAAATAGCCCCGGCTAAAAGAACTTCTTAGAAAACACCTCCAATAAAAAGTTTTACCTTTTAACGGAGTACCATTTATTTTAAATTACTATTCTAATTGGGAAATAAGCCACAATTTACTTAAACAAAATATTTTATTAACGTTTCAACTTCCACTTCGGACGTCGTTGTCAAAATACAAAATATTAATAAATTAAACAAAAATGTTGTTGCTCAGTAAAAAAATTCTTCTAATAATTTTTAATCTGACTCATTCATATCGGCAATTCAGACGTAGCTACAGTATGGTGCAAATGGAAGGAATAAATTCGTTATTTCGTAAGCCCGCGACGTTGAGGAAAAATCCTGAAATAGATCGATTTTTATTTTTAAATTACGATATTCTGTTATATATGTCATACTAGTGACTTCATCCATCTTTGCGTGATGACGTAATCGATGATTTTTTTAAATGAGAATAGGGGTCGTGTGTTAGCTCATTTGAAAGGTTATTTAATTCTCTTTAGTAATATACACAATTACATAATTATTTATACGAGGTGTCCAAAAACTTTCTTTTAATTTAAATTATTTGACAAAAAAAAAGAAAATGTATGTAATTGATTTAATTTAAATGCATTTTACTGTTGCCCGAAAACAGAAAAAAAATTTATATCACAAATAAACATTGATTTTCGCTTAAATTAAATGTTCAAACTTCCAAGAGGCAGAGAAGACTGGCCTCGAGTTTTCTGAAAAGACCATTTTTATTTAATGTGGTTAAGATAAACATCTGAATATAGGATAATTACCATTTCCGAAAAAATGTATTTTTAAGGTTTTATTTCATGATGAATTCTGAAGGGAGCTATTTTGTCGGGGCTATTATTCAGCGGCTATTTTGTCTACAGGCTATTTTGTCGGAGCTATTTTGTGTGCGGGACATTATGTCGGAGCTTTTTTGACGGGGTACCCTTTGGTTCAGCTCATATGACTTTTTTTCGTTTTTTATGATTTAGATATATGACATTTGACATACACACCCAAACTTATATGGAATCACCATGTATTTCAAAGTAATATTTATTTCTTTTGAAAAAACTTGTTATTGTTGCGAAGAATAAAGGTTTTTATTGAAAATAAACGAATATATAAGACAATCGGATAGTACAGCTCGGTACGGTATAGGTGTTCGAGCCATTTAAATATTTAATTAATTGTTTGTCTGGTTTAAAGCACCACCCTTTATTCAAAAATCGTTATAATATTAGGAGTTTCAAAAACCCTGAATAGACACATTCTTCTGCTCAGACATATACGTTTTGTTTTGATAATAATTATCTACTTCGAAGAAATCACGTCATGCTAAGTTTGCAGATCTTTGACGCATATATGTTCGTAACAAGAATTTCAGAATGAGAGCGTCGTAAATAGTTTTCAGTGTTGAAATGTGAATTTATAAGTCAAGACGGTGATCGAGTAGATTTTCCGAGCCGCGTAATAAAAAACACATTTTAGCATTCAAAGAACGTTTCCGGAAAATCGGGAACCTTTTTAAGATATCGTGTAGTGGTAATAATAGCTAGGTTCGACAATAAATACTGTAGTGCACGTTTGACATTCCGGATTATGGTATTTACTAACATTTTAATTATACGCGGTGTGTTAGAACTTATCCATTTTAGAGATATACGGTTAATTTTTCGTCATTCAATAATTTTGCAAGCTGTTAACTTTTAAAGCTGATTATAGAAAGTAAAAGTACAAAGTCTTTTATTTAAACTCGAATCTCGGGGGTTTTGTCTTAAGATCGGGTAGATCATTAGAGGCCCCCACATTTTGTGGCGACCGTGTGGACAGGACGGCTTTAAGTTAAAGTTAATCGTGTGTGCATACGAGGTGTGACGAAAAAGCGTATCGAGGATCGCTGAACTCTATCACGTTTCGCTTCTAGTTTTTTCGGTAAGCGTGTGTGTTTAGTTTGCAGTGAAAATGGATAACAAGGAAAAGCATCGCAAAGTGCTTCGTACCACTTTCAGGAAAGCAGCAAAAGAGTTAGAGGACCTATTAAAAGACCAAAAAGGTGAGGTACGACAGATCAAAATATCCTTAGATCTATTACGACAGAAAATGGATGATCTAAGGAGAATAGATGAAGAAATTTATGATCTCCTGTTAAACGAGGATGCCAGTGAACAAGACCTGTTGAAGGAAATAGAAGACAGTGACAGCTACATCAGCAAGTTTGCGGACCTGAGTATACAGTTCGAGGAACGGGTTCAACCAAGGATAGCTGCGTCCGTGGAGGATGAGGTGGCCTCTGGGACAACTGGTAAGAGCACAGGGAGCCTACAAGGTAAGCGTAAATTCAAATTACCTATGCTAGAATTCAAGAAGTACGATGGGGACATTAAAAGCTGGTTGCCCTTTTGGTCACAATTTCAAAAAATACATCATGATTCAGACATAGACTTAAGCGATAAAGTCGAGTATTTAGTTCAAGCTACTGTACCGGGCAGTAGGGCAAGGCAACTAGTTGATAGTTTTCCCGCGACTGGAGATAATTACACTAAGATTATAGACTCTCTAATTTCGCTTTTTGGCCGCGACGATTTGCAGATCGAGGTATATGTTCGGGAATTGCTCAAATTGGTAATAAATAATACTTCGTCTGGCAATAAATTAGACATTTCTTTATTGTATGATAGGTTAGAGACTCAGTTAAGGGCTTTGGAGACACTAGGTATTAAATCGGATAAATACGCGGCTATGTTATTTCCTTTGGTCGAATCGTGTCTACCCGCGGATTTATTAAGGATATGGCAAAGATTTCCGGAAGATGTTGGGTCACAAACATCTATTAATAGTGCCGATATTTCCACCATATAAAATCGACTCAAAAGCTTGATGCAATTCTTGAAAAATGAAGTCGACAATGAACAGCATGTTTCTTTAGCGATCGAAGGCTTTGGCGTATCAGGTACTAAGTCTGGGAATTCTAAACGTAATGGTCCGAAAAAGAGGATGCCTGAAGAGGAAGAACCCCAGTTTCCTTCGGCGATGGGTTTGGTAAATTCCCATAGTACAAATCATATATGTGTATTTTGCGAAAATGCACACGAAAGCAGTCAATGCTTCAAGGCTCAGAAGTTGACTTATGACCAAAGAGTGAATATTTTGACAGAGAAAGGTGCTTGCTTCCGCTGTTTGAAAATTGGACACCAATCTCGAAGATGCCGTGGTCAATTAAGTTGCTTACTTTGTCATAAACCACATGTGCTCCTAATGTGCAGAGAATTTTCGATGGGCAAGGCAAAAAAGGAAGAGGAAAATAAGATAGAGAATGATGGTCAAGCTGTGCCGAAAATAAATCAGTCATTGGCCAATAGTGCTACTACTAATGTTTTTTTGCAAACTTTGCGCGTCAAAATGAACCACTTAGGCAAGACGCGAGTTGTACGCGCCTTAATAGATACCGGATCTCAAAAGACGTATATTCTGAGGTCCACTGCTAGATTATTAGATTATCCATGTAAACGACAGATTAACCTTGAACATGGATTATTCGGAGGTAGCGAACTAGCACAAAAACATGATTGTTATGACGTTAACTTGAGTTATAATAACTACAGTTGCACATTTGAAGCACTAGATCAGCCCGTAATTTGTAGCGATATTTCTTCCGTATTTAATGGTCCCTGGATGGAAGAACTGAAGAGGCTGAATATAGAGATAATAGATTCCGGTGATACATCTCCTATAGAGGTTTTAATAGGTGCAGATATTGCAGGAAAACTCTATACCGGAAGAAGACATATTTTAGGATGTGGACTGGTAGCTGTAGAAACCTTATTGGGCTGGACTTTAATGGGAAAGATACCTTTAGATCAACAGGACAATCGCACCGCGACAACGGTTTCACTTTTTATTAGCAACGCGTCGATTAGTCAATTGTGGGAGTTAGATGCTTTGGGTATCAATGATCCGGCTGAAAGGAAGACAAGGGAAGAAACAGCGCTAGCAGCAAAGCAACTTTTCTTTGAGACTGTTGCAACAGATTCCACAGGACGATATGAAACCAGACTGCCGCATGGTTAGAAGGACATCCGGCATTACCAAGTAAGTACCAGATGGCTAAGAAACGGCTGGATACCACGTTGAAGAAGATAAACAAAGATGGATATCTTGAAGCCTACGGCCAAATATTTAAAGAATGGCTGGATGAAAATATAATTGAGGAAGTGTTCGAGGAGCAGCCGAACCGAGGTCATTATTTACCCCACAGGCCGGTAATTAAGCCTAATAGCGCGTCCACAAAAATCAGACCAGTTTTTGACGCTTCAGCGAAAGAAAAAGACAAACCTTCTTTAAACCAGTGCCTTGAAAAGGGGGTTAACTTGATTGAATTGATTCCTGCTATTTTATTAAGATTCAGACGACAAGAAATCGGTGTAATCTCAGATATTCGCAAAGCCTTTTTACAGATTGGGATACACAAAGCTGACAGAGATTTTCTTCGTTTTCTTTGGATAGATGATGCAGGGAAAGAAAAGGTGTACCGCCACTGTCGTGTGGTATTCGGGATTAGCAGTCGTCCGTTTTTATTAGGAGCTTCACCTTCACTAGAACATCATTTTTCCTTGATGTTAACAAGATGTGCGTCAAAACTGCTGAATGTTTCGGAAGACATTATTTTAAAATTGTCGCATAGTTTTTACGTTGACAATTGCGTTACTAGTGTTGCTAATGAACAGGAGCTGCGAATTTTTATAGAAGAGTCGAATATAATAATGGCTGAAGGCAAGTTTGATCTCAGAGGGTGGGAGTATACAGGCCAATCCCCCGATGACACTATTGATGCCTCGACCCAAGTCTTGGAAATAAAATGGAACAAGATAGATGAAACATACGACAAGAGGATGAAAATACAGACCTACCTTTTGATAAAGCTATAACCAAGAGAGTCATACTCTCACAAGCGCAGCGCGTGTTTGATCCTATTGGTTATTCTTGTCCAACCACGTTGATTCCGAAGTTGTTATTGCAGAAGACATGGAAAGAACAACTGTCTTGGGATACGCCGGTCGGTTGTGAAATAGAAACCTATTTTCGGAATTGGATCAAAGAGCTTCCATATTTAGCTGCGATTAAAATTCCTAGGTCCCGAACATGCAGGCCCCGAAGAAGCTGCACAATTTTCTTTACATACGTTTTGTGATGCTAGCAAGGATGCATATTCCGCAGTAATATTTTTAAGAGGAGTCCGGAGCGGACAAGTATTTATACATATTTTAGCAGCCAAATCCAGGGTAGCCCCCTTAAAGACATTGTCGATACCCCGGCTTGAATTGATGGCTGCAGTTATTGCTGTAAGATTATATGTTACGGTTAGAGAAAATCTTGAAGTTGAACTAGACGAATATTTTTGGAGCGATTCAAAAACGGTACTGTCTTGGATAAAGAGATCTGAAGAATGGACTACCTTCGTGTGGAATCGCGTTGCAGAAATTCGCAAAACTTCATGCATAGAAAGATGGCATCATGTGCCAGGTGTACTAAATCCGGCTGATCTTCCTTCTAGAGGTTGTTCTCCTAAACAGTTGCTAGAGTCCAAATGGTGGGAGGGTCCGCAATGGCTTTATGAAGACCCATCATCATGGCCCCGAGACAATCACAGCTGTGATGAGGAAGAGATTAACAAGGAGAAAAAGAAAAAGCTAGTTACGGTCCTTGTTAACCGTGAGAAAGATGGTATGACCTTAGCTGATTGGCATCTTAATTACTTTTCTCAGTATCTGAAGACATTGCGCATGTGCGCATGGATTTGTCGATTTACCAATAATGCTAGAAATAAGGACGACAAACAAAAGGGAGAGTTAACCCTTGAGGAGCTTGATAAAGCTGAAACATTGGTACTCAAGCTAGTACAAAAAGAGACGTTTTCGGACGAAAACGATAAAAAATTGTGTGGAATGGGAGCCTTCAAAGACAAGAGTGGTTTGATTCGATTGAAGTCTCGCATCAGTAATAGAAACGACGATGAATATTTTCGTTTTCCAGTAGTTTTGCCAGCCAAGCATTTTATAGTGAATAGCCTACTATTACGCGAACATGTCATGTCGGAACACAAGGACTGATGGCTATCGTGCGCGAACGATATTGGATTTTAGGTGGTCGTCGCGCTATAAAATCCGCGATTTCCAAGTGCGTCGTCTGCAAAAGACATGAGGCCAAGTCGTTTGAGGTGAGTGCGCCACCGTTGCCGCTAGATCGTGTTCGGGACGCGTTAGCATTCGAGACAACAGGTGTAGACTTTGCCGGGCCGTTATATTTGAGTACTGGAGAGAAAGCGTGGATATGTCTTTTCACTTGCGCCGTGTATTGGGCCGTACATCTCGAACTTTGTACCTCGTTATCGGTAGAGTGCTTTATGCAAGTGTTACGACGTTTTATTGCCAGACGGGGTCGACCGAAGACCATATACAGTGATAATGGGACTAAATTCGTCGGTACCGAGAACGCGTTTTGTCAGGTGGACTTTGAGAAAATCGCCGAGAACAGTAGTGCCGAACGTATCCAGTGGCGATTTAACCCACCAACGGCTGCGTGGTGGGGAGGTTTTTGGGAACGCTTGATAGGCTTATTAAATCGACTGTTGCGCAAGGTATTAGGGCGTGCTTCGCTTGACTATGAAAGTCTATTAACCGTCATCTGTGATTGCGAATCAGTTATGAATTCTCGACCACTCACCTGCCCTTCAACAGATGCCAATGACTTGGTACCGTTGACACCACAGATGTTCCTTAGGGATCAAATAGAGGATGGAGTTCCTGATTGTGATGCAGTAGATGGGAAAACCTTATCCAGAAAGGTTTTACATAGACATAAGCTATTGAAGGATCTTAGGCAAAGATTTAGAAGTGAGTATCTTGGTCAGTTAAGATTATGGTCTAAGAGGAACCTCAACCACCGAGTTAAAGTGGGGGAGGTAGTTTTCGTGGGAAACGACCAAGACAAACGTATTAGTTGGCCTATTGGTCGTGTGATAGAGATTCTTCCGGGAAAGGATGGCCAGATTCGATTAGTTAGAGTTGTTACTGAAAGAGGACAGTTTCTCAGACCCATCCAGCGACTCTACCCGTTGGAATGCCCAACAGATTGGGTTCAGATGCCACGTGACGACATCAGTGTGGAGTCGAGCAACAACCAAGGATCGCCTTCAGAGGATGTGTGCGAAAGTGCGGGAGTTGCTATGGCCGAGAGTGTCGCGGAGCCGGGAGTGTCTAAGAGCAGAGTACCCGAAGCGAAAATAAGTGTAACGCGGAGTGGGCGTGAAGTCAAGACCCCGCTGCGGTATACGAGGTAGACTCGGTTTTTATTTTTGTATTTTATGTTATGTTACTGATGTTTGATGATCATGGTATTTTGATGTCTCTGTTAATTTTGTGAGCCATGTTCATTTTGTGTAACAAAAGAGAATGTCTCAGGTGGGAGAATGTTCGAGACATTTAAATATTTAATTAATTGTTTGTCTGGTTTAAAGCACCACCCTGTATTCAAAAATCGTTATAATATTAGGAGTTTCAAAAACCCTGAATAGACACATTCTTCTGCTCAGACATATACGTTTTGTTTTGATAATAATTATCTACTTCGAAGAAATCACGTCATGCTAAGTTTGCAGATCTTTGACGCATATATGTTCGTAACAAGAATTTCAGAATGAGAGCGTCGTAAATAGTTTTCAGTGTTGAAATGTGAATTTATAAGTCAAGACGGTGATCGAGTAGATTTTCCGAGCCGCGTAATAAAAAACACATTTTAGCATTCAAAGAACGTTTCCGGAAAATCGGGAACCTTTTTAAGATATCGTGTAGTGGTAATAATAGGTTCGACAAGAAATACTGTAATGCACGTTTGACATTCCGGATTATGGTATTTACTAACATTTTAATTATACGCGGTGTGTTAGAACTTATCCATTTTAGAGATATACGGTTAATTTTTCGTCATTCAATAATTTTGCAAGCTGTTAACTTTTAAAGATGATTATAGAAAGTAAAAGTACAAAGTCTTTTATTTAAACTCGAATCTCGGGGGTTTGTCTTAAGATCGGGTAGATCATTAGAGGCCCCCACAATAGGTTATTTGCTTGAGTTGCAAATTGAACGAAAATAAATAAACTATCTTTTGCTTCCAAAAACGAAAATATGCCTGATGTGGGATTATAGAACTTACAACGAGGAAAGATTATTGGTCTTGTGGAGAAAGTAATGTTCTCAGAGGGACATAGCTGTAGAGCTAGGCGTAATACAGGACGTTCTATCCAAAACCTATGATAGGTAACAGGAACTAGGAAAGCTCAAAAATCAAGCAAGGGAAAGCCGTCAAAAGTAATAACGGCTGCTCTCCAAGATCGTTTAATTGTCCAATCAGCTGGAAGACACCCAATCATTTCTCACCAGCAGCTCCAAAGGCAGATATTGGAAGCTACAGGTGTAACTGTTTCAATTGAAACGATAAGAAGAAGAATTCGTACCAAGAAGTATATAGCAGGAGACAGTTATGGGTTCCCGAGTTATCCAGGCAGCATAAGATTGATCGCCTAAATTGGTGTCTTCACCACCAAAACTGGAACATTGGGAATTGACAAAATGTGCTATTTTCAAAAAAGTCAGGATTTATGTAAAATCAGATGACCCATGAAATCGTGTACTTAGAGGTCGAGGAAGACAAGCAAGAACGAAAACTGTCAGAGCTATTCACAAATATACAAGGGGAAGTATGTTCTGGAGAGGAATTGTGATCCGTAAAAAAACTCCTTTAATTTTCATCCAATCAACTTTAACTGCTCACAGGTATGTTGATAACCTGTAGTCAGGCTCTGGAGAGGTGCAACAGGAGAAAATTTAATTTTATGGCATGATAATGGACCTCTACATACCATTAGAATGACTACATACATCATTGAAGCAGAAGGAAAGCGACACCTATTTCTACGCTCTGCAACTTTTTTCGCACTTTTAATTATATTGGCCAATTATATTAGTCCTGGTTACTGGATAATTGTCAAGGCCATAGTCCAAAAAAATAATAAGAAGAAAAAATAAGATTCAGGTTATGTTATTAAAACGTAAACAATTGTATGTAGTAAATAAAATTAGTTATTAAAATGCAGTACTGCAAGCAAAATACAATTAATTAAATTTACCTTTATACCGGGTGTCCACTTATATTTTCCCCCATTTTAACTGCCTATAACTTCTAAACGGTTCAAGATAGAAATATGCGGTTTTCGCTGAAATGTTTTATTTTAGTAAAAGTTTTGTGTGGATATATTGAATTTTTTATATCGCTTTCAAGCACGAAATAAAAAATGGCGGATTTTTGAAAATAACTTTGTTGACTTTTTTTAATGGAACACCCAGTATATTTTTTTGTAAATTGAAAGAAAGGTCATTCACCTATCCAGCGATATAAAGTTTTTCAAAATCCGTTGTCAAATCACTGAGTAATTAATTTTTAAAATGAGGGGTGCAACGTGGATATTACATACTAGTCTGGGCTGATTATCGGAGAGTAAGCCATTTTTGGGAAAAGTTATTTACCAGCAATTTTATTGCTGGAATCGAATTATAAGATCCTATATATTAATAATATAGATATGCAAAGTCCTCAGATAGTGTGCTACTTTTTTTATAAACAAAATGGCGCCCGAAAATCGCGTTTTTTTTTAATTATTGCTCTATAACTCCGAAGATTTTAATTTTACAACAAAAACTCTTAAATAAAAATTCACCATGATTAAATTCTGCATAGAGACGTGTTTTTCCCGATCTGGTCCGATGAAAATTTTCCTCGGAAAATGCGGGTTTTCCCAAAAAAATCTTTAATTTTCAAATAAAGTTTTAGATAAGCAATTATCTACCAATATTTAAATAATTTGGTGACTTAAAAGCCTTCTTGGTTTAGATTATAGTTCCAGAAACTGATGCAAATTAAACGAATATTTTAGCAACAATTCAATTGTTAATTAATAATTTACGGTCGCAATAATAACCAAAATAATTATGATACACTGATCAAACTTTGAAATCTTATAAACATGAGATGCCTTTTTAACATTTTGTGGACAAAATAGAAATTTTTTATTTTTTTGCATAATCTTTAAATGTTTAAAAAAAATTAGTTATAAACAAATTAACGTTTCTCAGAAAGTTTTTATTATATTGTAATTTTAAAAAATAGCTAAAATGCGCATTTCAAATATCTTGAAAATGAATGCTTTAAAACTTTTTTGCAACCATTTACAAAAAAGTTATGAAACAGCAAAATAAACATACAATTACTACGGTGTTTATAAATTTTTTTAATTCTTTCAAAGCGTAGAAGTGAGTATAATGTACAAGCTAATTATTTACAAAAAAATATCGATTATCAATTTAATGGTTATATTTTAATTAAAGATTATAAATATATTTTTTTGTAACTTACACGCGCGAAAGTAGAATTATACAGCACTGTAGCTGAAATTTTCACTCGGAGCGACGACCGGCCGCGCGAGACGTACACTTTTATAAATAATATATGCTGCGTGTCAGTCGCTTCGAGTGAACATTTTAGCTCCGACTCTGTATCAGGCCTACTTTTGCGCTAAAAATTACAAAAAAAAGTATTTTTAATCTTTGATTAAAATATAACCATTGCACTAATTTTTGACATTATTTGTGAGTAATTAGATTGTACCATAGACTCACTTTTAAGCTTTGAAACAATTAAAACAAATTATAAACAACGGAGATTTCGTATATTTACTTTGCTGTTTCATAACTTTTTTGCAAATGGTTGGAAAATTTTTTTAAAGCATTCATTTTCAAGACCTATGAAATACGCATTTTAAGTATTTTATAAAATTAGAATATAATAAACAATTTCTGAGAAATTTTAATTTTTTTATAACAATTTTTTTTAAACATTTATAAAGATTATGCAAAAAAATGAAAAATTTATATTTTGTCAACAAAATATTAAATAGGCATCACACCTTTATAATCTTTCTAAGTTTGATCAATGTCTCATGATTATTTTGGCTGTTATTGCGACTGTAAATTTTTAATTAACAATTGAATTGTTGCTAAAATATTCGTTTCATTTTCACCGGCTTCTGAATTTATAATCTATACCAAGAAAGCTTTTATTTCACCAAGCTATATAATTATTGATAAATAATTATTGGCCCAAAAAATTTATTTGAAAATTCGAGATTTTGTTGGGAAAACCCACATTTTCCGAGGAAAATTTTCGTCGGAGTAAATTGGAAAAAATATGCTTCTATGTAGAATTAAATTGGGGTGAATTTTTATGAGTGTTTTTGGTGTAAGTGTAAAGTTAAAATCTTCGGAGTTATAGAGCAATAATTGAAAAAAATACGATTTTTCGGCGCCATTTTGTTTATAAAAAAAGTAGCACACTATCTGCGGACTTTGCATACCTATATTAATAATATATAGGATCTTATAATTCGATTCCAGCAATAAAATTGCTGGTAAATAACTTTTCTTTGTACTTTACTTGACTTTACTAATTAGACCAGCGTATTATAACTATTTTTTTTTCAAAATTTAAAGATTATGCAAAAAAAAGAAAAATTTATATTTTGTCGATAAAATATTAAATAAGCATCTTATCTTTATAATCTTTATAAGTTTGATCAATGTATCATGATTATTTTGGTTATTATTGCGATCGTAAATTGTTTATTAACAATTGAATTGTTGCTAAAATATTCGTTTAATTTTCACCGACTTCTGTAATTACAATCTATACCAATAAAGCTTTGATGTCACTAAGTTATTTAATTATTGATTAATAATTACTTACCTAAAACTTTATTTGAAAATTAGAGTTTTTGTTAGGAAAACCCGTATTTTCCGAGGAAAATTTTCGTCGGAGCAAATCGTGAAAAACATATCTCTATGCCGAATTTAATTGCGGTGAATTTTTGTTTGAGTGTTTTTGTTGGATTAAGTTAAAATCTTCGGAGTTATAGAGAAATAATTGAAAAAAATACGATTTGTCGGCGCCATTTTGTTTATAAAAAAAGTAGCACACTATCTGCGGACTTTGCGTAACTATATTATTAATATATAGGATCTTATAATTCGATTCCAGCAATAAAATTGCTGGTAAATAACTTTTCCATGAATTTTGCTAATTAGCCCAGAGTATACCTAAATAACATAACTGAGCAAAATGATATTATGTTATGTATTTCCACATTGCATCTCTAATTTTAAAAATTAATTGTTCAGTCATTTGACAACCGATTTTAAAAATTTTTATATCGCTGGATAGGTAAATGACCGTTTTTTCAAGACACAAAAAAATATACTGGGTGTTTTAATAAAAAAAGGCAACACCGTTTTTTTTTTCAAAAATCCGCCATTTTTTATTTAAAAACGATATAAAAATGGTCATTTACCTAAAAACTTGAAAAAACAGTCATTTATCTATCCAGCGATATAAAATTTTTTAAAATCGGTTGTCAAATGACTGAGCAATTAATTTTTAAAATGAGAGATGCAATGTGGAAATCACATAACTTGCTTAGTTATGTTATTTAGGTATGTGATATCCACGTTGCACCTCTCATTTTAAAAATTAATTACTCAGTGATTTGACAACCGATTTTGAAAAACTTTATATCGCTAGATAGGTGAATGACCTTTCTTTCAATTTACAAAAGAATATACTGGGTGTTACATTTAAAAAAAGTCAACAAAGTTTTTTTCAAAAATCCGCCATTTTTTATTTCGTATTTGAAAGCGATATAAAACATTCCATCCATTCAGACAAAACTTTTACTAAAATAAAACATTTCAGTGAAAACCGCATATTTCTATCTTGAGCCGTTTAGAAGTTCAGTTAAAATGGGGGAAAATATAAGTGGACACCCGGTATAATAATTACATATCATATCAATATTGTGGAGCAACATATAATTTTTCTTCTTCAATGACAGTAGATATGAAATGTACGTCAATTTGACAATTTCAATTGACAATATGAATTATTTAAGAAAGTTGCAATATTTTCATTTCTCAATTCCCTTCCAAGTACTTGCACACCGCGAATAGACTATTTGTGGGATATGCTTAAAAGAAAAATTAGAGCTCACCGGGATAAACCACAAAACACCGCACGGCTAGTACAAGCTGCTCTTAAAGGATGGAGCAACCTACCACAACAAAATGTTGATAATTTGATTAGGAGCGTACCCAAGCAAACTGAAGCTTGCATAAGGACTAGAGGTGATAACACTGACTACCACAAAATACAAAAAAAATAAATAAAAACAATTTAAACATTATTCGTTTTACATTGAACTTTTGTATGCTATTGACTTTAAAACAACTACTTTCAATTTGTTTGTTAAATACTTTATTGTTTTATTTAATTGTTATGTATTTGTTATTAAATTGCTTTAAAATAAATATTGTTTGACTTCGTGCGTTTGATTTTTTAAATTCGCACGAAATAGTAAGAAATATCGGATGATTCCATATAAGTGTGGTTATAAAATTATTATTTATCTTAAAAACTAAGCACTTATCGTTACGAATGAAGCGTATATTATCTACATAGAAAATATAGGAGAATCGAAAAATTGCTCTAAAATAGAATTCCCCCAGTGGCGCAGAATTTGGGAAGGGTCAACCACTCACTATCCCCTATCGTACGCCTCTGGTAGTAGTTAGAAACGTTTATTTGTCATAATTTAGTAGGGTATATAGTAGCCACACTTTCTGCCAAGTATGATAAGGATACGATTAAGAAACAATGTTTTAGAATATGTACATATAGCATGTCAAAAATTCTAGGAAGCTAGAAAAATACAAGAAGGTTTAACTTGAATTTAGGTACTTCATGATTTTAAAAATATTTTTTATATGTGTTTTTGAACCTTGAAAATTGTAATTTTCCGTTTATATCAGTTTTAAATTTTTAACTCGAAAACGATCAACTCTAGAAAAAAAAAGCATGAAAGAACTTTTTCGTTCCCAATGATCCAAAGAACCTAAAATAATAATATCGGACCTGTCCTAAAAAATTTAATTTTATGTTTTAAATTTTTTTAAAACAAATGTAGCAGTAGCTCCAAAATTACGGTAATTAGGTATAGGGAATATTACATAAGAAATATACAGGGTGTCTCAATAAGAAAGTTCATTAGATTTACATAAAAACTGAAGATCTGACAATGCAATTACCACCATAATATCGGTTGCATCACAAGACCCATACTCACTAAAACTTATAAAAATCATGCAAGTCATTTCCGAGATAATTGAGGCGTTCCATGCATAAAACTCACTCTATATTATACAGGATGTCCCGAAAATTCTGGGGTCAAAAATAGTTCGATTGAACCTAACTTACCTTAGTACAAATGTGCTCATAAAAAAAGGTACAGCCCTTTGAAGTTACAAAATGAAAATCGATTTTTTTCAATATATCAAAAACTATTAGAGATTTTTTATTGAAAATGGACATGGGGCATTCTTATGGCAGGAACATCTTAAAACAAAATTATAGTGAATTTGTCCACCCCATAAAAAATTTATGGGGGTTTTGTTCCCTTAAACCCCCACAAACTTTTGTGTACGTTCCATTTAATTCATTATTGTGGTACCATTAGTTAAACACAACGTTTCTAAAACTTCTTTGCCTCTTAGTATTTTTTAGATAAGCCAGTTTTTATCGGGATGCGGCTTCTTTTTTTAATATGTTTACATAAAAATTTTATGGGGGTTTTGTTCCTTTAAACCCCCCAAATGTTTGTGTACGTTCCAATTAAACTATTATTGTGGTACCATTAGGTAAACACAGTGTTTTTAAAACCTTTTTGCATCTTAGTCTTTTTTTGATAAGTCACCTTTTATCGAGATGTGGCTTCTTTTTCAAAATATACGTAATAATGTAAATTATAAATAAATTTTCAGATTATTAACAGCTCTCTATAATCGTACTTAACCATATTATACAAATATGTGGTGGATTCGACAAATATTCAAAATATCTCGATAAACACTGGCTTATCGAGAAGTACTAAGAGGCAAAAAAGTTTTAAAAATATATTTTGTTTACCTAATAGTGCAACAATAATAATTTAATTGGAACGTACACAAAAGTTTGGAGAGGGGGGGTTTAAGGGAACAAAACCCCCATCTCGCATAAAATTTTTAACGGGTGCACAAATTTCACTTTAATTTTTTTTAAGATGTTGCTACATAAGAATGCCACATGTTCATTTTCAATAAAAAATCTCTAAGAGTTTTCGATATATGAAAAAAAATCGATTTTCAGTTTGTAACTTCTTGTATGGCGCGCTTGCACGCCAATGGTGTATATAAAATTCTAAATTGTATGTTAAAAAATGTGCAATAACTACGTCTTAAAACCCAAAAAATTTCATTTTTATATATCAACCGGTTTTAAAGCAATAAATAAATCGTCAGTTTGTAAGAAAAAATTCAACATCCCGTATCTTGGAAACGAAGCAGTTGCGGACATACGATTATAAAGCAAACGGTCATTATTTTTTCATTCAGAATTACCCCTTAAAGTTTGTCACACTTATTTAGAAACACCCTGTACTGATGAAGAACATGGCTAGTTGTTGAACTACCTAACTTTTGTATTATTCCACATAAGCGAATGAATCAAAAAACAAAATGTTAAGAAAACTTAAGGCTATATTTGGGTTTTAATTTCAGTATTTTATAAATGCCAGGATATTCCACAGGGTGTTGCGAACCTTGAGAGAAAAACACAGTTTGATTCATACACCCGGTATACAATGAAAATTTACCTGTTTAGCAAAACGTTATTACATCGTTATTGTTAAAGAAGAAGGCTATAAAAATTACTTAAATCGGACAATAGGTTTAGGAGATATGGAACATTAAAAATTACACATTTTTTGGGGTGCCCGTTTTCTCTGGCGCGCAGTGTATTATACAATGAAGCGCTTTTGTGTTTCTGTCTTGTGTGGCTTCTGAGAGATAGATAATAGCTGAGTTATTATAATATCTGTGCATGAGTAAACCAGTGCATTAAACATCGTTCGATACATACTTTCATATCGACGGGTTTTTGAAAAAAACATCGTAAACATCAATTATCCGAAAATGGTATTTTTATCTTAAATGGTTCCTTACGATAGTTTACAGCTAATTCAAAATTATTTTTCCCATAATAACATCCTAAGTGTCTAAAATTTAATTTAATTTTTATCGTAACCACCGCATTTCAAGCTCATTTTGTGCCTTTGGTATCGTAAACGGCAAGGTAGTACCGACAGATTATAGTAAGCGCCATAAATCTTGTCGGTTACGTTTGCATGTTTTGATGCTTACGATAAGATTCAATGACCAAAATGACCGTTAGGAGGATTACTCAGTGTTATCTTAAATGTGTTAGAACTCAGTCAGTGCAAATTTTATATTTCGCTAGAACAATTTAAAACGAAAATAGTGGTAGTTTTGATAAATCCTCTTATTCAATAGATGCGGTAAGTTTTTAATACTTGTTTTTATGGTTTATTGTCTTTTTAATAGAATTTTAAGACTAATTTACTAATTTGGTAATGACATAATCTATGTTTTTTAGTTGTTCTTGTGCAAATATCATAAATATTATATTTGCAACAAAAATATATCAACTTGTAGTCACTGAAACCTGAAACAACTGTAGGGTAGTCAATATAGAACGAATATTGAAACATAGTTTTTAATTCCAAACAACTTTTTTTATTAAAAATTTTCGATATTGATAAAGCTGCTTTACTTTTGAACAAGATTCATATTTTTTGACATACCTCGTATGAAATTAATAAAATTTAATATCTGATAGTTTTTTTTTGAAACTGATAATAAAATGTTATCAATAGGTTCCATTCCAACTTACGCAGACATACTGTATAAGAGCTCAAAAAGCTTGTTATTAAATGTATTTTAGGTAAGTTGTACAGAAAAAGGTTTTGATGACTTTGTACAAACAGTTTTTTAACTGATATTTTTGGGTTATTGTATTACATTTTTTTATCTTTCTTAATTTTCTCAAAAAGAAGTTGTTTATTTCATGTCTAAAGCAAAATAGTTTAGTGCATTTTAAAGATTACATCTTAAGCTTTAAAAAACACCTATAAAATTGTAATATCGGCTCAAACTTAAATAATACCCTCTTAAGGTGGTAGTAATTATGTAAAACTACGAAGTTCCAAAAATTACATTTTTTGGGACGTCGTATCATTTGAATTAAATTTTTGAGATTTTTTTGAATAGTACATCATTTAGTACAGTGTTACAGATTAATATACGTATTAAATTTTATTTTTCTTTGTCGATTTTTATTATTAATAATATTTTTTCTGTTAAGATACTTACGTTATTTATGAATATTCATTTATAGATTGATACCTTGAAACTATCGTATGTTTATCTTAAGCGACAAGCTTCAACTTAAATTTACACAGACAAGGTCTGACAAAGTATCGTATGTTACATAATTTAATAAAAGAATGTTATATTACAGTTTTTTCCTAAATTAATTGTTTTTTTATGTACTAATTTATCACAGTTTCAAAATTTTAATTATATTAACTAAAAGTCGGTAGAGGAAAAAGTCGTCTCATGTAAAATGTGAGTTTTGTCGGTTACGATGTTTTGTCAAAAACACCTCGATATGCTAAAACGTTCAATGTCATATTCAACCAGAAAGCCGTAATATTAGTGTAATGGTAGTGTAATGTCATAGTGAAATAATTCACATCAGTTTCGGTAAAAACCAAACTTGACATTGGCCGTTTTATTGATTAGTGGCATTGTTATTTAGTGGAATATTCAGTATACAATAGGCAATGTATACATTGGACCTTTTATCAATCACTGACATTGTTATATTGTGGAGTATTCAGTGGGCCAATGTATACAGCATCAATTGACACATATCAACACCTGTGACATCAGCAGTATCGGCGTCGTCTAGACATAGTAAAAATTCTTATTATGTATTAGGCATTGTGAGTGTGTCACATCATCAGTTGTTGTACGTTATGATCCCAGTTTTAAAGTGTTACTAACTGTAGTTGATAGTAGCAGAGGAAGAAAACATGATAAAGAAGTTACAAGAAAACTAAAGCACAATTCTCCCAATTGGACACGGAACGTGAGAAAATCACTAAAATCAGAAGGTAAAGAGTATAAATCGGTTTCGAAAAAAACAATACCAGCTAAGCAACATGTTGGAACAAGTGCTTTGAAAAATTTACTCGAGAGGCTCGACAAATTCTTTTCACAGATTTTTATCAGTTATCTAGCTCTGGAAAAAAGCAGTTGATAGCAAATTATATGGAAGAACAGGAAAAGAAGTAACAACGATTAGGTGAAGGATAATGAAGGAAACCAAAGCACACGAACAAAAAATTTCAAATTATAATATAGTGAAATACTTTCGAGATGAAGCTCCGGAAGAAGAAAGTGATCAGAAAGGAGAAAGTTTCAGAATGACGAAAGTTTCTTGAATCCGTTTTTTTAGTCTAATTTAATAATAATAATTTTATTTTTATGTATCTTTTACTACCATTTGTATTTTTCTATTATTAATTTTAATTTCTGTCATTTTTGTCTACAATTAACTATGTTGCTACATAATAAACTATTAGTATTAAGCCACTATGTTTATTATTGTTCTAGTTATAATGGCCAATGTCTCAGAAGAAAATAAATACAAATAAAAAAATTAGGCAATAGGTAAGAGCCAATGTTGTCTTTTTTTTTCGAAATTTTTAAATCCGGAAAAAAAAAATAACAGTCTTATTCTGTACAAATACAGGGTGTTTGGTAAAGAATGGGCCATAGCTTAACCTTAGATTCCTGAGCTTAAAATAGGTCGATTTAAGCTAACTTACCTTAGTACAAAAGTTGATAATAACCGAAATACAAAAGTTAAACTTTTATTTTATTTATTTTTGAATATTTCCTGACAGGCATGGGACAACAACACGAAATTTGGTAAGTGGTGCTGTTATTGTACAATCTACTAAATTATGTTAAACAAACGTTTCTGGCTACTACCAGAGGCGTACGACGGGGGAACGTGAATGGTTGATCCTTCCCAAATTCTACGCTACTGGCGAAATTGATATTTTAGTGCAATTTTTTGATTCTCCAATACTTTCTATGTAAAAAACATACTCTTCATTCGTAACGATAAAGCCATTAGTTTTCGAGATATTTGAAGCTAAAAACGAAGGAGCATAATCCATTAATCAAAATAAGTGTGCCTTTTCATTTTAAACTTCAAATATCTCGAAAACTCATGACTTTATCGTTACGAATGAAGAGTATATTATATGCATAGAAAGTATTGGAGAATCTAAAAATTATGCTAAAATAGCAGTTTCATCAGTGGCGTAGAATTTGTTAAGGGTCAACCATTCACTTTCCCTTATCGTACGCCTCTGGTAGTAGCCAGAAACGATTATTCAACATAATTTAGTAGGGTGTACAGTGCCTACACTTTCTGCCAAGTATCACACGGATATGTCAAATTATTTTGAAAGTATTCTTTTTTTTTTAATAATTTATTCTGTATTTAAAACTTCAAGAACTATGTGTGCCCGATACTATAAAACTACTTGACATATCCTTATGGTATTTGTCAGAAAGTGTAGTTGCTGTACATCCTACTAAGTTATGTTAAATAATCGTTTGTGGTTAATACCAGAGGCGTACGACAGGGGAAAGTGAATGGTTTACCCTTACCACTTCTACGCCACTGATGAAACTGCTATTTTAGCATAATTTTTAAATTCTCCAATACTTTATATGCAAATAATTAATGTACTCTTCATTCGTAACGATAAAGTCATGAGTTTTCGAGATATTTGAAGTTAAAAATGAAAAGGCACACTTATTTTCATTAATGTATTATGCTCCTTCGTTTTTAGATTCAAATATCTCGAAAACTAAAGGCTTTATCGTTACGAATGAAGAATATGTTTTTTACATAGAAAGTATTGGAGAATCAAAAAATTGCACTAAAATATCAATTCCGCCAGTGGCGTAGAATTTGGGAAGGATCAACCATTTATGTTTCCCCGTCGTACGCCTCTGGTAGTAGCCAGAAACGTTGGTTTAATATAATTTAGTAGATTGTACAATACCAGCACCACTTACAAATTTCGTGTTGTTGTCAAATGCCCGTCAGGAAATATTCAAAAATAAATAAAATACAAGTTTAACTTTGACACCCTGTATTTAGGTTATTATCAACTTTTGTACTAAGGTAAGTTAGCTTAAATCGACCTATTTTAAGCTCAGGAATCTAAGGTTAAGCTATGGCCCATTCTTTACCGAACACCCTGTATATTATCCTCTGCGCAAATTTTGATAAGTACAGCCTGTATTACGTTGAACCTATAAACAAAAGCATTTTCGGCAGAAAATTTAACTGCAGTTTTCTCAAATGTAAAGATTTTGACATTGGCCCTTTTAGAACCAAGCCACTGATATATTTCTCAGTGTACCACCGTTTATTGGTGTTGGATCATGTTTATTATCCTATATCTTTTTCAGTTCACAAAGTGGCCATTTCATTGTTTTTGGCTGGTTTCCTGTTTATTTACAATTTTCACATTGGAAGTTATCAATTAATAAATCAAATAAACGAAGTGATTATATATGTATATTTTATTATTTACACAATTTATATTATACATCTTCAAATCAGTCATACCACTTTGACTTT
Source organism: Diabrotica virgifera virgifera (assembly GCF_917563875.1). NCBI lineage: Eukaryota > Metazoa > Arthropoda > Insecta > Coleoptera > Chrysomelidae > Diabrotica > Diabrotica virgifera. Next base: position 89,147,677 of record NC_065447.1, on the reverse strand, counting down.
TTCGTAGCAGATACACCAACCAGTTTTTTCTTATATTCACTTACTATTTTAGAGAAATTGTCTTTTTCACTAACTTTATTTATTTTCTGTTTAGGTTGTTTGGTAAACTCTTTTTTCTTTTCTGCTAAAGATTTCTTAGCATTTTTCTTTCTCTTCTTTTCCTTTTTCAAATTTTCGTGATGAAGCTTAGCTTGCACATTCAATTTGTATCTGCTCCTCATTTTTTCTTTGGTTCCAGGTTTTGTCGCTACTCCTCCAAATTTGGGTATATCCTCTTCTTGTGTCTGTACATTTTCTATTCTTGGCCTCTTATTTAAGTCTTTTCTAGAAATTTTGCCGCCGTTATGGAATACTTTTGCCTTCTCTTCTGGATTGAATGATTTACTTACTGGATTGTACTGTTTAGATTTCTCTAACCTTTTCTGTCTAGCTTTTATTATCGATTTGTTTTCTATACTGAAAGTTATAATAGGACGTTTATTGGTGGAAAAAATCTCAGGATTGTTATTTAAGTTTCTCAAAGCCATAAGGGCGTTTTCATGTTTTGAAAATGTTACAAAACCATATTCTTTTGATTTTCCTAAACCATTAGACTCTATATTTTTCATATCTCTCATAATCCTAGCTTCTCTAATAAATGCACCTGGTCCACTGTATTTTTGGAACAATATTTTCAATTTTTTATCATCCCAACTAGATGGTAAGTTGTGGACTACTATCCGTTCCTTTGAAACGAACATGTTGAGGTTTCGTAACATCTGAGTCTTATACTGTTCTATCTGTAAACGTTTTGCCATGTCTGTCGCTGACACTCCTTCGGCTGCTTTGCTGCCTGCCAAGATCACTAAAAATAAAAACAAGATTAATATTTTTGTAAAATGTAAGTACAATTTAAAATATTTTCTTTTTGTAAATGTTGACTGGAATCTTTATGATGGTGTCAATTACAAAAAATTCTTGAATTAATTTTAAATTAAATATATCACATAATTATTGCGAAGTGGATTATACAACAAAACAAATTAATATTCAATGTAAATAAATAAAAGCATTAGAAATAGAAAACTAGAATTAAGTCATAATCTTACATCATCATCAATGTCGCTACAACTCTTTGTGAGTCTTTGCCGCGTTTACTATTGCTTTCCATGTTTGTCGGTCCTGTGCCACGAATTTCCATTGTCGCACTCCCATTTTCTCTAGATCTTCTTTGACTGCATCTTTCCACCTTTTTCTAGGCCGCGCTACAGACCTTCTTCCAGCTGGCCTTTCCCAAAACACATTGTTTATAAGGCGATTGTCATTACTGCGTATCACATGCCCTGCCCATCTGAGTCTATTAGCCTTTATATATCTGACTAGATTTTCTTTTCCGAATAAATACTCTAGCTCATTATTGTATCTGCGCCTCCATTCGTTTGTCACGCTGTCTCTGCAAGGGCCATATATCATTCGAAGGATTTTACGTTCCCACACCAGCAATTTATTTACTTCTCTTTTTGTTAGCGTCCATGTTTCGCTTCCATACGCGACTGCTGGTCGTATTATGGTCTTATATATCTGTATTTTTGCACCTCGTGAAAGAAGTTTTGACTTCATTAGATGTTTCATTACAAAGAAAGATCTGTTTCCTGCCATTATTCGCGTTTCAACTTCTCGCTCTAATTTGTTGTCATTTGTGATTGTTGCTCCTAGATATTTAAATTCTTTAACCACTTCGAAGTTATGATCGTTTATAATATTTTGGCTTATTCGCCGTCGTTCTTGTTTTGAGACGACCATGTATTTTGTTTTGTCTTCATTTATTCTTAGACCGATGTTTAATGCAGCTTCTTCAAAGCTCGAGAAAATATCCTTAATTTCTAATGTTGATTGTGCTACTACGTCTACGTCATCGGCAAAGGCGAGTATGATTTTTGCTCCCCGAGCGGTTATGTCTGGTTTGAGTTTTGGATAAATTTTTCGCATGACATATTCTAAGGCCAGGTTAAACAACAATATGGACAACGGATCTCCCTGTCTCAGTCCAGAATTTACGCAGAAAGCATTTGATATTTTTCCCCCTATTCTAACTTGTGCAAAGGAGTTACTTACACACATTTGTGTTACCGCAGCTAGTTTCTTGGGTACGCCGAGCTCGATCATTGCCTTCTATAATGTTGCACGATTAATTGAATCACAAGCCTCTTTGAAGTCTATAAGATCTGATGAACGTCCTGATTATATTCCCAATACTTTTCAAGCATTTGTCTTATTGTAAATATTTGATCAATAGTCGATCTGCCAGGCCTGAAACCACACTGGTAGTCACCAACTATTTCTTCGGCGTATGGTACTAATCTTTTTAATAATATCGAAGCCAGTATTTTATATGTAGTGTTGATTAGTGAGATTCCTCTGTAATTCATGCATGATTCCTTTTTTGTGTATTGGTACAATAAGACTACCACACCATTCTTTCGGCATTATTTCTTGTTGCCAGGCCTTTTCTATTAATTGATGGATTCTACTTATGAGCTCATGGCCGACTGTTTTAATTAGCTCGGCATCAATATTGTCCAGACCAGGGGATTTATCGTTTTTAAGCGTTTTTATGGCATGCGTAATTGCTTGGTAGGGGTATTTCTAATTCGGCCGTTTGATACTCATGTTCTCCGTTGTTTCCACCATTTTCATTGTTTTCATCAGTGAAATTTTGGAAATTCAGGAGCTCATAATCTTACGTTAAAGTAATAATAAAGTTAAAATAATAAAAACAATAAATACAATAAAACAAGTACTTATAGTAAAGAAAAAAATCTGAAGTGTCAATACCGCAACTGTCAAATAAATGTTACCAATTTATGCCAAAATGTCACCTTTGCTCGATCGCAGTTAGAGTGTAATCCGAACAAGTTTGCTTTATAAAAACGCTTTATATTATTTCACTTATACAAATTAAATGAAACAAGTTAGGATATGTTTCTTTAAATTTACATTAATAGAAAATACATTACATTTACATTAATATCTCTTCAAATATTAGTTCAACACATATACATATAATAAAATATCAATTATTAAATATAAATATATAAAATAATTTCATTCTGGTGGGATGTAGAATAGCATTATGTTGTTTTGTATGCCATTAGAGTGAAAACTATGCCATTTCGTTCGTTGCAATCAGGGACTGCACGCTGGGGTTTGTTTTGGTTGGATCGGGGAGAGCAGCATATGTGCCTCCTGATGAGAGACTAATAAGTTTCGAAACCGGTAGAGGTGCTTGCTGCACTCTCTGATTGGACTAGAATATGGTTCGGCTGTATTTTCGTTTTGCAACGAAACTGAAAATAGTTATTAATTTTTTTTTATATAATAAAATATGTCTAGTGGCTTTAATTCCAGTGTAAGTACTTGGCTAGAAAAGGAACACACCTACGACTTAAATATTTCGTGCTGGTATCATGTGACGTCACGTGCTCTGACGCGGATGACGTGCAACGGTATCTAATTGTACAGACTGTAGATAACACTAGAAAATCCTAAAGGGGCCGTTTAAATATTGCGTAACGCAGGTTTGGGTGGATGGAGGGTCAAAAATCTTCAAAAACCGCGTTACGTAATACTTGAACGCTCCCAAATCATCCTCTCAATGGGATGGATAAGTCTATCATCCTCTTAGCTGAGGAAGGACAGAAGAATCTGCAGTCCTCCGAGTAGGGGACTGAGGAAATCACAGATAACCTTTCCTAGTTGAAACAATTGTTAACAATACGATGGCTAATGAAACAATGACATGGACCCATAGCCTGAATGTGGACTTGTATGGGTTGACTATCAAAATATGGTCATAGGTATCCTTAAGGTGGGGACTTGGGTGTTGAAACCAACATTTCAAGCATATTTTTGTGAATTTGTTTTAAAGTATGGTAGAATTATTTTATTTTTAAAATATGCATATTCAGTAGGTACAATTCAAAGCTTATCCAAAAAAAATTAAGGAAAAATATTGAAAAATAAGATAACAGTGGCAGATTTTTAAAGGCATTTAAAAAAATTCAAAAACATGTTATTAGCTTATGAGCTTCTCGAGGTAACTCTGTCGAGTTTTTTAGTTTTAACAATTTTTGACTTTTTGGTATCATTCAGAAGTCAAAACGACGAAATTTATTTGTTTAATAAATAAGCATAAAACAAAATAAATAAAAACAAAAAATAGCGTTACCTTACGAAATGTCTAACGAAAATATATGCAAAATTTTAGATGGATCGGTCCAGTAGTTTTTTAGTTAAATGTACACTGCCTTTGAAAAAAAAACAGTTATGAGAAAAACGCATTTAAGGTTTTGTCAACTTTATTTTCAATTGCTTTTTTGTCTGTCAAAAATCGTAAAATGATGCACACCAGAATATGTTTTGGATCATAGAGTAGTTTAACTGTTTTTTTTTTTTAATAAAGAATTTGGAAATTTTGAAATGTTCTATTTTTTATTATTTTAAATAATAGTACATAACTTCAAAAAAACTCTCTGAAAATGTCAGATTGATCGGAGAAAAATTAACAGAGATATAGCATGTTCAATATCCCTACCTTCGGCTCGCTCTGCGTTCAACAACTGTTCCCATTTTCTTTTGTTAATTAATCCGCAATTCAAAACATATTCCGGTGTGATCACTTTACGATTTGAAAGACCAAAAAGGAATTAAAAATAAAAGTTGACAAAACTTTTAACCTGTTTTTCTCAAAACGGTTTTTTTTTTTCAAAGGCGGTGGACATTGTAACTTTTAACTCAAAAACTACTTGACCGATCTAGTGGGCGTTCAAGTATTACGTAACTCAGCTTGGGGGGAGGAGGTCTTGTAAAACGTTACGGCGCGTTACATGGAAGGGGGAGGGGGTTCGAATAGAGCGTTACGTAACATTATTTTTTAAAAAACCAATACAGAAGTAAAAACTTCGAGATGTATTCTGGTATAAAATCGTTTATTTAAAACTATAAAATGTCATCGATTGCAGAACGTTTTCGTTCTAAACAGAACATCTTCAGTGCCTAGAATGAAGTATTTCCACGTTAGTTTAAAGCAAAAGGTTAAAAATGTGACTGTTAAAATGAAAAATGTGGGAATACTTACATCCTGCCGAGTATTTTGAAACTAGCACACTGTAAATAGTGTTAACATCATCATATATGGTTTACATAATGTAATATGTTAAAATGTTATGACTACAAGTCGATGTTAATAGATAAAGTGGAACACATGCTAAAAGGGTGCCATGGTTCCCTGCTCGAAGATGCTAGGTACTTGCCAATTCAATGGGCACAGACCAACTGAGAAATTATGAAGTGGATATACAATTTGACAAGGGTGACATGACATGACAAGATAAAGCCAATTTTTGGTTAAAGTTTCATTTGATTTTGGATTTTTTAATAAAATGCGAAGGTTTGTCTGCAAAAATAATTTAAATTATTTGAATAATAAAATCTACTGTAAAGTTTAAATTAGCAACTCTCTATTCCAGAATAACTTATAGATTCATTAAATTTAATGCAGATATATTACATGGTTTAAGTTGTGACGTCATCGGATGTGAAATGACGAGATGAAAGTTGAGTTTTGTTGAAACAAGGAAATACACTACATAATAAAAGATAATTAGCCTTGCGTGGAAAAACAAAGCTAAACAAACCGAAAAAACCAGAATTTAAGAGTATTTTTATGTGATGAAATGTTGGTTGCCTAACAAGGCAAGCAGGCAACAGGTTGAAGGTAAACGGTAGAATATTGCGAGAAAACAGTATATATACAAAAGGTGGGTATTTATTGTGTTAAATTTATTATTATACTATTGTAATGAATAATTATGTCTGTTAAAAGTTGGAAAATAGTTGTTAACAAAATTAAATAACTAAAGATTACTGTTAGTGAGGTAGATATATGTGTGAAGGATATGATTGTATATAGTATTGTGAAATGAATAAAAGTATGTAATAATATAATAAAATTAAACTATGTGACATAAAGTCTAATTCATCTTTATGTAGTTTTGAAAGGACTGAATGAATTGGAAGTAATGTATCTTGATAGTCTACCAACGTAGAATAGTGAATAAAATAATTAGAATGAGAGCTACCAATATAGGTCAAATTGTGGGTTGGTGTCAGTATGTAAAGAAGAATCTAAATTAAATGAGTATATGAAATAGAAAAGTATGAGATTGATTTCTATTGGTGATAGTGGAGTGAACAGACTGAACTAAATGAAATATATTTAAGTGCAGAACTTTATGAACGTATGTGATTGCAACTGAAATCAAACAAATGAAAAATGTGAAAAATTATTTTAAATTGGGATAAATGGATATTGGAAGTTGCCTGATATGAATGGAAATGAAAAGATAGATGAAAAAAGAAGAATAGCGAATGCAATAAAACTTAAATGTTATAGTCTGAAAGAAGTTTGACTGAATGGGTCGTAATGGATGTAGGTGTGCAGTATCCTATTGTTAAGTAAAGTCTAAGAATCTAAAAAGAAAGAAGTGACAGAATGTTACTAAGTAAGGAAAGTGATATATATGACAGACCAGAGTGATTGGATGTATGGTGTTTTTTATTATTGTAAGCGGAGATGAGAGAAAATGAGTAAGTAACATAACAGGCAACAGGATAAGTGAGTGTGAAGAACATTCCAAAGAGACAATAAACCAGACCGATTTAAGGATTAATAATAATAAGAGCCATTTAAATAAATTATGAAAGAAATGGTGAGATGAGATATAGAGGACCTGAAAAAAGAGACAGAGACACAAGGTCAAACCAGAAATGACTAGGAGTGGAGAAAAATATGAAGGATAGGAAAATAAAAGAATCAAAACTGTGTTAGGGATGGGATAGTGGGGGAGGCAGTAATGAGGTTGAAAAGAAATTGCAAGTTGAGATATGTGTTAATGGGTGATTAGTATGGAAAGAGAAGATTGTTAGAAACTAGTGGGGTAGTGGAAAAAGAGGTGGAGGGGAAAATGGAGAATAGGAGTAAAGGGGAAGGGGGGTGAGGGGAATAATGAGAGAAAACTAGGGTTGGATTAAGGGAATAGTTGTCGATGGATAGGAGTAAAAGGACGATTTAAAGTTGTTTGACGATTAACGCAATTGGGGCTGGTCCTCATGTCTCTGGAAATCTCAAGGTCCTCGTACAAATCCAGGCGTAGATTGTTTCTGTCTTGGATGTTATGAATTAATTTAACACCATCAGGGATGTTAAGATGATGATTATTAACTTTTAAATGATGGGAAAAGGCTGATGTAGTGTCTCTTTTAGAATGTTCAGCAGATCTGGTTGAGAGTGATCTGTAAGTCCTGCCGATGTAAGAGGCATCACAATCAGAACAAGTCAGTCTATAAACACCACTACGATTCATATAGTGTATTGTATCCTTAGTATTTGTCAAAAAGTGGCCAAGGGTATTTCCAACTTTGAAAGAAATATGTATATTCTCAGAAGAGTTAGATACAATACGTTTAATCTTTTCAGATAGATGTGGGTTATGATATGGTAGTGACCTGTAAATAGCAGAAGAGGAAGATGACTGATGGAAAGCAGAATTTTGAAGCAATTTAGATTCTCTTTTACGGATGAGTTTATCTATTATAGAGGGATCGTAACCATTGTTGACAGCTATTTGTTTTATAATGTTGAGTTCTTTGTTGAATGAATCTGTTGACATAGGTATAGAGAAAAGTCTGTGTATGAAGCTTCTAAAAGCTGCTAGTTTGTGTGATAGAGGGTGATTAGAAGAAAAATGAATTACATGGTCAGTTTGGGTGGGTTTACGAAAGATACCAAAGTTGAATTGGCTATTAAGTCTGGTAATAGATAAATCAAGGAAATTAATGGCCTGAGAAGATTCTAGTTCCATGGTAAATTTGATATTAGGGTGAATTAAGTTAATTTTAAGAAGTAGTTGTTGAGCTGAGTCATGATGTCCAGCAATGAAGACCAAACAGTCATCTACGTAACGAAACCAATGTAAAATTTCTGGATTTTTCATAATGTGATTGGACTCTAAATGATCCATAAAGACATCAGCTAGGAATGGGGATAAGCAACTGCCCATTGCTAAACCATCTGGTTGTTTATAGAATTTGTTGTTAAATTGAAAGAAATCTTGAGATAGACATAATTCAAGGATATCTAGTATCGGTGAAATGACATTGGGCATTTGGACATTTCAACAGATGAAATTAAATTATTAAACTATGGTCTCAAATACTCCGTTCCTAAAAATTTATCTTTACACGATCTTGAGAGTCTATCTATTGAGACAGATGTAGTAATCCAAAACCTTTCATTATCTCTTTCACAAAGAACGTCAACTAGAAATTCCTGTTACCGTTACATCAATAAATATAAAAATAAGATTTCTTCATCTTCAAATTCTTCTTCTTCTCATAACTCTACTTTTATTGATAATCTATCATTTAAACAAGCTCAATCTCATCTCAAAACTCTTAAATCAATTAAACATAAAATTGCTAATCACAACCTAATTTTTTCTAAAGCATATAAAGGTAATTGTTTGGTTATTCTAGACCGTGATACTTACAACAATAAAGTTTCATCTTTTCTAGATGACAACCACTTCATTAATTTACCAACTGATCCTTCCAAGAGATTCATAAGTAAATTGAAAGATAACATCAAAAAACACTCTGAATTTTTATCCAATTATGAGGCCCCTTACAACAAACTTCCTGGTAACCCTCTTATTCCGAGGTTGTACGGTTTACCCAAGATACATAAAGTTGGAATTCCTATACGTCCTGTCGTCAGTTTCATTAACACTCCAGTTTCTATTTTATCAAAATTCATACTCAACACCTTAAAAAATTTAATCAACTTCACACCCCGTTTTACTGTATCAAATTCATACCAATTAGTTGATAAACTTCAACTCATCAATCTCAATCCAGACATAACTATGCTTTCTTTTGATGTAAGCAACCTATTTACTTCAGTGCCCAAAATCGAAACTTTAAGTCTGGTAAAATCACTCTTAGTCAACAAGTCTTTTCAGCCCAATGTCATTTCACCGATACTAGATATCCTTGAATTATGTCTATCTCAAGATTTCTTTCAATTTAACAACAAATTCTATAAACAACCAGATGGTTTAGCAATGGGCAGTTGCTTATCCCCATTCCTAGCTGATGTCTTTATGGATCATTTAGAGTCCAATCACATTATGAAAAATCCAGAAATTTTACATTGGTTTCGTTACGTAGATGACTGTTTGGTCTTCATTGCTGGACATCATGACTCAGCTCAACAACTACTTCTTAAAATTAACTTAATTCACCCTAATATCAAATTTACCATGGAACTAGAATCTTCTCAGGCCATTAATTTCCTTGATTTATCTATTACCAGACTTAATAGCCAATTCAACTTTGGTATCTTTCGTAAACCCACCCAAACTGACCATGTAATTCATTTTTCTTCTAATCACCCTCTATCACACAAACTAGCAGCTTTTAGAAGCTTCATACACAGACTTTTCTCTATACCTATGTCAACAGATTCATTCAACAAAGAACTCAACATTATAAAACAAATAGCTGTCAACAATGGTTACGATCCCTCTATAATAGATAAACTCATCCGTAAAAGAGAATCTAAATTGCTTCAAAATTCTGCTTTCCATCAGTCATCTTCCTCTTCTGCTATTTACAGGTCACTACCATATCATAACCCACATCTATCTGAAAAGATTAAACGTATTGTATCTAACTCTTCTGAGAATATACATATTTCTTTCAAAGTTGGAAATACCCTTGGCCACTTTTTGACAAATACTAAGGATACAATACACTATATGAATCGTAGTGGTGTTTATAGACTGACTTGTTCTGATTGTGATGCCTCTTACATCGGCAGGACTTACAGATCACTCTCAACCAGATCTGCTGAACATTCTAAAAGAGACACTACATCAGCCTTTTCCCATCATTTAAAAGTTAATAATCATCATCTTAACATCCCTGATGGTGTTAAATTAATTCATAACATCCAAGACAGAAACAATCTACGCCTGGATTTGTACGAGGACCTTGAGATTTCCAGAGACATGAGGACCAGCCCCAATTGCGTTAATCGTCAAACAACTTTAAATCGTCCTTTTACTCCTATCCATCGACAACTATTCCCTTAATCCAACCCTAGTTTTCTCTCATTATTCCCCTCACCCCCCCTTCCCCTTTACTCCTATTCTCCATTTTCCCCCTCCACCTCTTTTTCCACTACCCCACTAGTTTCTAACAATCTTCTCTTTCCATACTAATCACCCATTAACACATATCTCAACTTGCAATTTCTTTTCAACCTCATTACTGCCTCCCCCACTATCCCATCCCTAACACAGTTTTGATTCTTTTATTTTCCTATCCTTCATATTTTTCTCCACTCCTAGTCATTTCTGGTTTGACCTTGTGTCTCTGTCTCTTTTTTCAGGTCCTCTATATCTCATCTCACCATTTCTTTCATAATTTATTTAAATGGCTCTTATTATTATTAATCCTTAAATCGGTCTGGTTTATTGTCTCTTTGGAATGTTCTTCACACTCACTTATCCTGTTGCCTGTTATGTTACTTACTCATTTTCTCTCATCTCCGCTTACAATAATAAAAAACACCATACATCCAATCACTCTGGTCTGTCATATATATCACTTTCCTTACTTAGTAACATTCTGTCACTTCTTTCTTTTTAGATTCTTAGACTTTACTTAACAATAGGATACTGCACACCTACATCCATTACGACCCATTCAGTCAAACTTCTTTCAGACTATAACATTTAAGTTTTATTGCATTCGCTATTCTTCTTTTTTCATCTATCTTTTCATTTCCATTCATATCAGGCAACTTCCAATATCCATTTATCCCAATTTAAAATAATTTTTCACATTTTTCATTTGTTTGATTTCAGTTGCAATCACATACGTTCATAAAGTTCTGCACTTAAATATATTTCATTTAGTTCAGTCTGTTCACTCCACTATCACCAATAGAAATCAATCTCATACTTTTCTATTTCATATACTCATTTAATTTAGATTCTTCTTTACATACTGACACCAACCCACAATTTGACCTATATTGGTAGCTCTCATTCTAATTATTTTATTCACTATTCTACGTTGGTAGACTATCAAGATACATTACTTCCAATTCATTCAGTCCTTTCAAAACTACATAAAGATGAATTAGACTTTATGTCACATAGTTTAATTTTATTATATTATTACATACTTTTATTCATTTCACAATACTATATACAATCATATCCTTCACACATATATCTACCTCACTAACAGTAATCTTTAGTTATTTAATTTTGTTAACAACTATTTTCCAACTTTTAACAGACATAATTATTCATTACAATAGTATAATAATAAATTTAACACAATAAATACCCACCTTTTGTATATATACTGTTTTCTCGCAATATTCTACCGTTTACCTTCAACCTGTTGCCTGCTTGCCTTGTTAGGCAACCAACATTTCATCACATAAAAATACTCTTAAATTCTGGTTTTTTCGGTTTGTTTAGCTTTGTTTTTCCACGCAAGGCTAATTATCTTTTATTATGTAGTGTATTTCCTTGTTTCAACAAAACTCAACTTTCATCTCGTCATTTCACATCCGATGACGTCACAACTTAAACCATGTAATATATCTGCATTAAATTTAATGAATCTATAAGTTATTCTGGAATAGAGAGTTGCTAATTTAAACTTTACAGTAGATTTTATTATTCAAATAATTTAAATTATTTTTGCAGACAAACCTTCGCATTTTATTAAAAAATCCAAAATCAAATGAAATTTTAACCAAAAATTGGCTTTATCTTGTCATGTCATGTCACCCTTGTCAAATTGTATATCCACTTCATAATTTCTCAGTTGGTCTGTGCCCATTGAATTGGCAAGTACCTAGCATCTTCGAGCAGGGAACCATGGCACCCTTTTAGCATGTGTTCCACTTTATCTATTAACATCGACTTGTAGTCATAACATTTTAACATATTACATTATGTAAACCATATATGATGATGTTAACACTATTTACAGTGTGCTAGTTTCAAAATACTCGGCAGGATGTAAGTATTCCCACATTTTTCATTTTAACAGTCACATTTTTAACCTTTTGCTTTAAACTAACGTGGAAATACTTCATTCTAGGCACTGAAGATGTTCTGTTTAGAACGGAAACGTTCTGCAATCGATGACATTTTATAGTTTTAAATAAACGATTTTATACCAGAATACATCTCGAAGTTTTTACTTCTGTATTGATTTTTTAAACTATGGTATACAGCCAACTATTGGGATTTTCCCATTGAATTATTTTTTAACTTAAATAAATGTTTTACATAGACCCCTGAATTGTATTATGTGGCACCCTCACGCTCCGCTCATGTTCCGACAACAGGACAATAGCATTCAAGTGAAAAAATCTTAAAATTTTTAACCAGATGAAGCACAGTAACATGTGTTTGCAATAATTAGCTGGACCTTTCTCCACAACAAAAGATGAAAAGATACAGACGGGATTAAAAGGTTGCAGAGGGAACTGCATGTTCATAAATCATCTATGTTTTCTGAAGTCCATAACATGCAGTATCGTTTTCTGTAGTAGGTATTCATTGATATTTTAAATACGCAAATTTTCAAATTATTTAAAAATGTCTTTAAATAAAAAGCATTAAATACAAAACCCACTATATTGATACTTAGTTTAGAAAATTGATAGATATTTTAAAAAATAATACCCTTATTTAAAGTGTGATTCCTGAATTATTAATTTCAAAGTTTTATGTGATTAATATCTTGACGAAAATTATACATTTCAAAATTTCACCTTGCATTATTCATAATAGACCCTACATAATACACATTTTTGAGATGAGGTTGTTAAGCAGCTTCTAAAAACAAAAATATACAGGGGGTTTACTTAAAATCAAAGATAATGGACTATGCTAGACTTGAGTGAATCAGCCAGGATATTCAAATTTATGTTTAAATAGTCCATAGTTGAATTTAAAAGTTGACGTATCCTAGCGTTTTTATAATTTTCTAAAATAATGACACATGACACAAGCAATTTTATTCCATTAGTGGTTTCCATACATTATAATTTTAAATGTATTATTCATAAAGACCATGAAATCAGATTGTTAAGCAGCTTTTAAAAATATAAAAAATATACAGGGTGTTCCATTAAAAATAAAGCTTATGGACTACGGTAGGCTTGCATGAATCACCTTGTACATTTAAATTTATGTTTAAAAAGCACACATTTTTATATATAAAAATCTACGGGTCTCAGTAATAAATGTGTTGATTTTCACTCTTTTTTTGCAAACAATTTTGTTGTTTTGGACTTCTGAGTGGTACCAAAAAGTTAAAAATCCCTAAAGCTAAAACCTCGACAGCATTACCTTAAGAAACTCATAGGGCCGGTTGTTCGAACGCTAATCAATGATGATCATTATTAAATATTTAATTACTGTCACCAAAACTGTCAATGTCAACTTTGTTTGGGTTGCTGAAAACATAATTAATTACAATTATGAGATTTATTATTAATTATGTTAATAATTATTGTTATATTAATTGATTATAGTCTCAGAATTGTAATTAATTATGTTTTAACAATTGACATTGACAGTAATTAATTATTTGATAATGATCATTGTTGATTAGCGTTCGAACAACCGGCCCATAAGCTAATAAATTTTTTTTGAATTTTTCATTGTACATCATCCAATGATGAGTGCAAATTTTTTTAAATTCGCAAATTACATTTCTTTAGATGTCTTTTAAAATTTGCCACCGTTGGCTTATTTTTCAATATTTCTCCTTGAAAATTTTTTTAATATTCTTTGAATTGTACTGAATATACTTATTTAATTTAAAAATAATTCTACTATATTTTCAAAAAAAACATCACAAAAATTTGCTTAAATTGTTGATTTTAAACCTTACATGATATTTAAATATTTGGTCACTTATTCATAGCGTTTGATAAAATGATATTAGATATATGGCTTTCAATTATTTTGCTTTAGACTGATATACATACTAAATAATATTTATTGATTATAAGTTATTGTGCTACAAAACTTAGACAACTTACCTCCTTCTTTGACAAGATATAGATTTCTAGAATCTTTTGGCACATTCTTACTTTCTTTCTCTTGAGTAACTTTTTTATTAACATCACCTTTATCCAATGCTGGATGACAATCTAATATATTCCCCAACAATTTTAACTCAGTGCCAGCACTTAAAGCTTTTTGGGCATCTTCGGCATTCTGCAAAATTAAAACAAAATTAATGAACATTTTGGCTACATTAACAGCAACAGTTTAGGAAATAATTATCTTCTAATAAATCTTAGGTTTGATATCTAGTGTGTCTGAGACCATGGGTGTTTTTTATTTATTTATTTTGACGGCAAACCTCCATTAGAGTAGATATTACATAAATTAAAAGAACTCATACAAGTAGATACATAATTTAACAAATAATATTTAATTTGATAACTATCAAAACTAAAGATAATAATAATAAATAATAAATTTACTATCTGATTTCACATACAGTTTCTTTCAGTTTGCTATATGATATGTTAAAGATGTCAAAGCATGGATTCGTATTGAGGTAGTGCAATATTCTGTCCATTGGCACATTTTTACTGTAATTTATATTGTGAAAGTGTAGAATCAATATCACAGCAAATAAATTTAATATGAGAATATCAGTAGAAAAAACTACCTAAATGTATATAAGTAAAGAGCCGCGTAGATGCAAGTTAGAAATAGACGGCAAAAAGGCAAAATTGTAGAACAAGTAATGAAATTCAATTACCTAGGAGTAGAGATCACTAGTGACAGGAATATAAGAACAGGGACCACAACACAAGCAACAAAAGCTGGAGAAACAAATATCTGACCATGGAAAACAAAATAAAAGTATACAAGACAACAGTAATCTATATCCATAGTAACCTATCCTACCATATGCAGCGGAGACAAGGACTGATACAAGAAAGACAAAACAACACATCAACAATATCGAAATGAAAGTATTAAGATCAACAGCGGGCACATCATTAAGAGACAGACAAAGCAACAAAAGTATATGAGAACGATGCAAAATTCAAAATATTAACCGGTGGATAAAAACAAGAAAGAAAAACTGAAAAGAACATGTAAATCGAATGGAACCAGATAGATTAGCGAACATCTGTAAAAACAACAAGCCATATAGTAGAAAACCCATTGGAAGGCCGCCGAAAATGTGGAAAGACAATGTACAGTCAACAACAACTGAAACAGAATAAGAGGCAGACAGACAGGAGTAATCCTAGTAGCACGAAGAAGAAGAAGAAGAAAGTGTAGAATGTATTTGTATTTCTAAGTTGCCTGGAAGGTACACACAGATTAACAGCTGTAAAAGGTCATTTGAATATAAAACATGCATCATATATTAATCTTCGAGATTCTAAAGTAGACAACTTCAACTGAGTTAAAATTTCCTGATAATAATGTGCCTGCCCAGGTAATTAAATCTATATAAATCACAAATCTATGCTGAATGTTCTCAATCAACTTTTTATGTACTTCAAATTAGGACACCACACAACTGAAGAATGTACAATATAACATTTATACTGCTAGGCTTGGATTGTGAGAATGATAAATCCCAACATTTTAGCTGCTTTTACTGATATTGTATTAATATGATCAATGAGCTCCGTCATCTCAAAGGGCGATGGCAGTCGATGGAAAAATACAGGAATAAAGAAACAAACATTCATATGATATTCACTGATCTTGAGAAACAGGGTTGGACAAAAATTGGTTTTTTAAGAAAAAAACAAAAAACATGTTTTATTTGTTTAAAAACAATGTTTTTTGTTTTAAAACAGTTTTTTTTTCATCTAAAAACACCACTGTTTTAAAACAAAAAAACACTGTTTTAAAACAAAAAAAAAAACGTTTTAAAATAATTACGTACTTCACTGGATTTCTAACCGGGATTCCCATAAACCTCAACTGGCACACCGATGGGATTCCCGCGAAGACGCGACCTGCGCGCACATGCAATGAGTGTTTAACTGTTCCGTTTCCTTATACCACGTGCTATGTAAATCACATTCGCTATTCAGTTTTTCAGGATAGGTCGGAAGCTTTAAGTTCTGCTTTATTATAATATAATTTCATATTGGTATCTTCGGTTCTATTTTAATTTCTAGTGGATAGTTGCAATGTATACAGTGTTACGCAAAGCTGAAAGTTGTTGCAACAGCTTTGGATAAATGCCAGAGAAATACCTGCACCATAGCAGATGCAACAGACATTTGGAAAGACTTACTGGGTTATTTCCAAAGTGAAAGTGAAGTTCAACCTAACGGTTGTAGCAACGTGTTGGAACTTCATAAAGCAGAAGCACGTTATCAAATGGCTATAACAGATGCGCATTATTTAGCTTATTTATTAGACCCTCAGTACTTAGGTCAGAAACTCACTGAGGTGGAAGTTGATAGAGCATTGTTATTTATTTCGGATTTTCACCCAAATGTGATGCCCGAAATACTGTCATTTCGTGCCTTAGCACCGCCATTTAATAAACAATATTTGTTTGCAAAAAATACAGTAGACAATTTAAGTTTAACATGGTGGATGGTGGCTATCTCAAAAACAGTTTATTTCATCGGAGTTGTTGCAGTTGAAAACTCAATTATTTTCAGCAGTTGCATCCAGCGCTGGAGTGGAGAGTATATTTTCTTCATATGGTCTAGTTCACTCGAAATTGAGGAATAGGTTAGGAAGTGACAAAGTTGCTAAGCTAGTAACAATATTTCAACATTTAAATAAAAATGTTTAAGGTTACATTATTAACCGTAAAAGCTCATTATTTATAGTTTTTATTTTTTTAAGGAACATTCATTGCTATTTTTATTTTTTGTATCACATATCAGTTGCAGGATGTAGGACTGTGTAATAGATGCTGTTGTAATTCAATAATTATTTACTTAATTTCTTAATTTTCTTTTTCTTTCAACTTTATTAGGAGTATTGGTTTAGTTAATGTTACTACAGCACTCAGCACTGTCTACCAGTACTAGTATGCTTGCTACCTGAACATAAATAAAGTATAGTCAGTTACTTTTTTTCAGTTTTACTTTTTACTTCGCATTAATATTGTTATTGCACCTACTTACTCTATAATCTATGTTTGCAATTTTTCAAATTAGCAAACACAAATGTCTTATAACAATGTAATTTAAATAAACAATAACGAAAAAAAACTATGTTTTAAAACAATGTTTTAAAACAGTGTTTAAAACACAACTGTTTTTTTCCAGTGTTTTTAAACATGTTTTAAAACATTGTTTTTAAAAGCTTGTTTTAAAACAGCCCAACCCTGTTGAGAAAGCTTATGATAGAGTTCCTTGAGAGATTCTGTGGAGGATACTAAATAAGAAAGGAGTTTCTGGTGAATATGTAAAGATTGTGAGAGATATGTATGAGGTAACAACTAGTGTTAGGACAGGTGTGGGAGAGACTGATAAATTTCATGTGCAAGTAGGATTGCACTAAGGCTCAGTGGTTAGTCCGTATTTATTCTCACTAGTGTTGGACCAGATTACAGCGAAATTACAGGGTAACATCATTCCCTGGTGCTTAATGTATGCTTATGATGTGGTGTTGGTGGGAAATAGTGAGGGCGACTTAGAAATAAAACTTGAACAGTGGAAACAAGCTCTTGGGGAAAAAGGTTTAAAACTTCGTAGGACAAAGAAGGAGAATTTGGAACGTTCGTTTAAAAATGGAGTTGCTATAAATAAAATCGTCTGTGTCTTTCTAACACCTTGTAATCCCAAAATCACGATTGTTCAGGAGACAAGAAAAAATATTGCTACTCATACGCTCCACAATGGGGATACGAGCTTTAGGAAACCCATTTAATAATATAAGTAATGAAGTATGGCTTACAAGGTTTTTTGAACATGTGAGTTTAGATCTACATTATACAAATCTGCAAAAAACGCATTTTCCAATTTTTGTGGGTTACGAGGTATTAGAATGACACAGACAAAATGATATCTTTGGATGGTGAAATTATGTGAAAAGTGACAGTTTTAAATACGTAGGATCAGTATTACCTACAGCGTAATGGAGAAATAGATGCAAATACATGCAATAGAATTAGGGTTGGATGGAGGAAATGGAAGGAAGCTAGTGGTGTGTTGTGTGACAGAAAAATTCCAATGAAGCTCAAAATAAAATTCTATAAAACAGCCATAAGACTGGCTGTGATGTATGAAACTGAATGTTGGGCAGTTAAAAGAAAGAAGAACAGCAAATGCCTGTGGCGGAAATGAGAATGCTTAGATTGATGAGTAGAGTAACAAAAATGGATAAAATTAGGAATATATTAGAAGTCTAGGGGTGGCACCAATTGATGTCAAAATCAGAGAGCATAGTGATGGTGAAAGTTCCCAACCTCCTATGTCAATTTTTGAATATTTTGTTTTGTTACCCTTAAATTAAAGATAAATATGTATTTTTACTGCTTACAAGCTCCTATGTTGTTATTTCATATATGGACATATATAACCCTTTTGTGACTGGCTGACATGATCATGAGCTCATGTTTATGTGGGTATCAATATCAAAATAAACATATTTTTACTAGGAAAGATGATATCAATATGTTGTGTCTATAGTGTATTATCAGAGTAACTGAAATTATTTAACGAATTCGCACTTAGTTTGCAATAGAATACCCTATAAGGAAGGCTGTGTATTTTGACGACAAAACTGATAAAGGTAAGTAAAAGATATCTTGTTTTTATAACTGTTTATGTTATTGTAACGGGGTTGTGGTATAGATAAAGTTTCAACTTCAAGATAATAAACAAGATTTAAGAAATTATTGGTTTGTTTGTAGAGATCTTGTCCCGTAAAATTTAAAAATCACGATAGTGAGTTGCCATCACACATTCAATTTTCAATAGCAGGAAATTAAAATACTAAATATTTATTGGTTTGACTTTTTATTAATTTTTCTATATTTTAATGATAAAAGTAGTTTTTCTAATTATTACAGGTGTGCCTCTCACCCACGATTTGGCTCTAGATGTGTTAAATGATGGTAACTAGTCCGAAATAGAAGATTTAGATGGCAAAAATGATGTTGCTTTTGATGTTAAAATGTTTAAAAATAACACCGATGACAAGGATATTGAAGAAACTGTATTAGATGAAGAATCTGTATTGGATGAAGAACCTGTTCCTTCAACAAGCTCTTCTTCAGCAAAGAGGCAATGGAAAGACATGACATTTCAGCAAAAAATGTTTGTTCTATTTTAGTTAGTATGTAATAGCATATTAAACAATTATAAAGATAATTTTTATTTGGCCCTAATGGTGTTTTACGTTTAATAAAAATGAATTTTTTCATACACTTACGATCCTGCATTCATAGAACATAAGCCCAGAGCGCACGAATGTGACATGTCATTTGTGACAGATTCAAACAATGAATTTTTTTCTGCATTTTTTACACCTTTTTCGGATACCGTAGATCGTATTTATTCAAAGGAAAACTTCATTTTCACTCAAAAAAAATTCAGGCCTGAAAGGCATATGCCAATTAATCAAATAACGACATACGAGCTGTAAATAGTAAAAATACATATTTCTCTTTAATTTAGGGCAACAAAACAAAATAGGCAAAAATTGACATAGGAAGTTGGGAACTTTCACCATCGATACGTTAATATGGTTCTGTCATGTTCAACTTTGAGATGTTAATCACACAATATGAAGAATTCATAAGAACATCATAAGGATAATGGCAAAGAGAATGATGATGATATACTTACAACAAATTTAACAAATGCAGTTCCTTTGGAATGCTCTGTAAGTTTATCAAAACAAACAAGAGCATAATAAACACGGCCAAACTGCTTCATACACTGTTTCAAATCATCATTAGTAGCATCAAATGGTACATTTTTCACAAACACTGTTTTCCCTTCTGCCACATCATGACTCAAGTATGGCTTCTTTACGCTGTCCAGTTGTTTCTCTTCCTTTATATCTTCATCTTTGTCATCACTGTCATCAGAATTGGCATCTTCATTATCAAATTTTTCTGAATCAGAATCACTATTTTCAGGCTCATCTTTAATTTCTTGATCGTCTACATTCTCACTTTTTACTGACACATCATCATCATCTTCTTCTTTTATTTCAATAATTTCTTTAGTACCATCTTCATTTTTTATTTCAACTTTCTTTAACTGCTGTTCCTTTTGATATTTATTCTTAGCTTTTGCAAAATCAACTACGATTTTTCTTCCCAAAAACTCTTGGTCATTTGTGTAATGCCTAGCTTTGGCAGCCTTTTGTACAAGACTGAATTGTACAAAGGCACATCCAGTAAGTTTTCCATCTGGTTTCTTAAGTAATTCAACAGATTTGACCTCTCCATATTTTTCAAAATGCTTCTTTAACTTTTCTGGGGTTACTTTAAATGATATGTTCTTTACTACTAAGCGAGCTCTTTTTTCTTTTAATAACTGTTTTGCTTCTTTCTTCTTTGCTAGAAGTTTTTCTTTAACTTCTTCCTTTGACAGGGGTTTTTTCTTTTCTAAAAATAATAAAATCATTCAATTTAACTTCTTTTAAAACCGGTACTAGAAACTTACTTCCATGTCCTACCATAATTTTATAACTTTTTAAATAATTGAAGAAATATAATATTCTGTTGTTTGCACGTGCGAAAACAAAATATAACCTATAATATTTTTTAAATGAACATGAACTGTCAGTGTCAAAAATTTCTCCTCGATGTCAAAATTGTCATTTTGAATTTCAGGAGGAAGTGACTACTACTCCATTTCAAATTATTTTGTCTTTTATTTTCTATGCTTTGTTTTTAAACCAGAAGGAGTAACTAAAAAGACAGATTCATACCCAAGAAAGTCACTACAAAAATCACCAAATACATTTTCTTTTTTGGTTGATCATGTCGTGCTTCGGCGGTAATCCATAAATTAATATTATATTATAGGTACTAATAAGTCGCTAAATAAAGAGTTCTAAAAACAACTGCTGTTTATATAAAAGCGGACTAAACATCTAAAAATTAAAGGAATAACGCTGAAAACACACCGATAAAAAATCACCGATATAACTTAATTAACCTATGAAATGCCAAAATGTCAAAATTTCATAACAGTAAAGTAAATTTGCCTGAGGTTGGACCAATTACAAACAAGCACTACGCCGCGGTAAATTTTAATTACTCCTCCTGGTTTAAAAACAGCATAATTACAACCAAATTTTTATTGGTTACTTGCTCAGAAATTCTTTTATTTCGTACTTTATCTCTAATAGAATATATTGAGCTTTTTACTTAAGATTCGATTGTTTAGCTTATGGTAGGGGAGCCCAAGCGGGGATTTTTGCAGTTACTCGAGCGCGTCATATTATCATATGGGGAGAAACCTGGTGCCCTGCAGATGTACCTCTACCATATATTGGCTCTTAATGCAGGGGAGTTCGTTAAGGGGGGCCCGAAAAAAAAATCTATCCTTAAAAAAACTCGAAATTGTCAGATTAAGATAAGGTAAGTTAAGTACTTGCAAAAGAGTGTATATTTCAAAAATCTGACGATTTGAGCCGGGCGTAAGGAAATGGGTGAGTCCCAAAGTTTCACAAGAAATAAGTGAATATTTCGGGAAAAGAATGACAGATCAAAAAACTAAAAAATATGTGCTCAAAATTTATTAAAAATCTATCGAATGATACCAAACACGACTTCCCACAGAGAGGGTTGAGGGGGGGGGGTAAATTTAATATTTTAAATACGAATCTCGCGATATTTCGCGAAATGAACATCAGATCGAAAAACTGTCAAATACACTTATTTAATATTTTTGAAAAATCTATCGAATGGCACCAAACACGACCCCCACGGGGGTTGGGTGAGGGGTTACTTTAAAATCTTAAATAGGAGCCCAAATTTTTTATTGCAGATTTGGATTCCTTATGAAAAAATAAGTAACTTTTATTCGAAACATGTTTTCGAATTATGCATAGATGGCGCTATAATCGGAAAAAACGATTGTTGGAAATGGAAAATTAAATTAAAAAATGGCAAGCGCCCACTAAAATGGAAAACTTTACTTAACTTTTTTTGGTTTTAGGACCTACTCTTCACAACCCAATAGGTCCCCATAACGCTCGAGTGACTGCACATTTAGCATACTTTGCTCCCCTGCCATTATTATTAACTTGATATCACTGCAGTTTAAGCTGTTTATGACCAATTTATATCTTTTACGTTTTGCATAAGTGTGTTTTCTTGTTTAATTTCTTAAACACTCTGCAATCCACGCAGTCCATCTCCCTCCCTTATTGTGGATCTGACGCCACGTTTTAATTGGGAGAATCATCATCATTATCATCATCATCATTGGCTCTACAACCTGCCTCGTCTCACTCCATCCGGTCTTTATTTATAAATATGT
This sequence comes from Diabrotica virgifera virgifera, assembly GCF_917563875.1. NCBI lineage: Eukaryota > Metazoa > Arthropoda > Insecta > Coleoptera > Chrysomelidae > Diabrotica > Diabrotica virgifera. The sequence continues at coordinate 89,125,074 of NC_065447.1, read as the reverse complement.
TTCGAAAGCTCCATTTCATTCATTCTCTCTAATCCATAGACCTACCAATAGTAGGCTCGCTATAAAGGCGGTAAAGCTCAAAATTATAGCATCTACACCATAATCTGTTTTCCTGCACGTCTTTATAAATATGTCTAAGGAAGCTTAAACATTCTTCATCACTTTTTGTCATCGTCCACGTTTCTGACACGTAAGTGAAGGACGGACTTGATTCTTGATTAGAATTCTTTAAACGGGAGAATAATGTTATTATAACTGTTACAACCTTGTAACATAAAACTTTGTCTCGCCAAAAACACATGTCTTTCCTAATACCGCCCTAATATATCTCTCTGTTAATAATGCAGAGTACACCTTTGTATCACTAGTTCTTCGATTATAAATGTATCTTTACCGCAAAGAGGGTCGAAATTAAATATGGAATATACGAAATAACGAAAATTTTTCGTTAACTGTACACTGTACGTTATCCCCCAGTACATGCACATAAATCTTTTATATTTTCTATTTAAGATACAAAGTGTAAAATTCGAGTCATCAGTTAATCTATTCAAACTTTATAAAAAGTAACATGTAGGTAGAGTAGACCCTTTCATATCAATTTGGCATCTATTGCCACGCAGTCTAAAAACAAACAATTGAAGCGGATATGTCATTGTGGATACCAGTACATAAAAATTAGACCAAGGTGCTAATTTATGTGTACGGTAATATTATATTTATGGTCATTCGGTCATTCGAACAGTACCTATGTATTTTTTGTTTATATAATTCTATTAAAAGGTTTTCATATTCGACTTCAAAAACACTTTATTTACTTCAAGCTTCCAAATTAAAAACCCATTAAAAACTTCGTTAAAAATATAGGTAAACGACTACCTTAAAACGGATGAAAAGATATTTTCCCCTTTTTGCTTTTTGTAAGATAAAAGGATGTTTTCTTTCCCGGTACGGTAATGATTATACCGTCCCAAGTGGATATATAAATTTACTAAGTACCTAATCACGGGCATCTACGCAAAATCAATTCGCACAAGACATAGCAAAGTGGTCTAAGTTAAAGTTAGTACAGTGGACTCTCTCTATAACTAACACGCTTATTACGAGGTTTCGCTTATAACGAGGTACATTAGGTGTCCCATGAAATTTCTATTGAACTATAACCCTCTATAACGATTCATATTTGGTTATAACGAGGAAAAATGAAATCGAAGAATATGTTTCTTTACTTGTTTTTGCGCAGTAATGGGTATAAATAAATACCCCAACTGCCTGTATATAGAAATGCCCAACATCTGTGTTATTATCGAGGCCAGTGCTGTAATAAACACCGCGGCCTGTAATAAACTTCTTCCTGTTTATCGACCCATATTGAATATTGTAGGAAATTTACAATTTACGATGGCGAAGTGTCATTGTTCAGGTCGACTATCCACACCTAATAAACTACGTAAGAGATATCAAAGCATTTCGATATTATTGTTGTCTGATATAATGAGATCCGCTTATAAAGAGGTACATAATTAGTCCCCCATTTCAGTTCTTGTTATAGAGGGAGTTTACCGTAATTTGTTTTGTATTTGTACAGTAAACGTGTTTGTGCTTCAAGATAAAATAAAATTATTTAGTCTGCTCACTATCTACTACTACTTATTTCAACACCGAATTCCACTTTACTTCGATAAAGTTTTAATAATCTTTTATTAATTTTATTTTAAGTTTAATTAAAGAGTTTTTAGAACCAACCACATAGATGCACTAGAAATAAACAATAGACAATTGGACAGCTCATAGGACAAACGTTTCCATGCTAAATCAACTCGAGATTTAAAAAATACTATCCACTGTACTAATAGTACGTTCTTTAATGGTAAAATATTGCAAAACCTCTAAATTTTAAAGAACCGCTTAGATTGACATGAAATTTGGTATACACATAGCTAATGTCCACTTTATATCAACAATAAATTGAACAAGAAATTGACAAAGTTATTCAAGGCCAAATTTAACGTGTACAAAATGTATGGTTTGTAAAGAAAATGAAGGAATTTGATGAAATAGAACAATTGGATATGTTTTATTTTGTCAAATTTCTTTATTTTCTTTTTATTCACGGCAAAATTGGGTGTTTTGTATAAGTCAAATTTGACCTTGAATAACTTTGTCAATTTCTTGTTCAATTTATTGTTGATGTAAAGTGAACTTAATAAGTCAAAGAAAAAAAGTGATATTGTGCCGATGTGTACTTTTGCTCTGGAGGTGAGTTTCACCCCTTCTCGTGGGTGGAAAAATATATGTCCATTTTTAAACAAAATAACCACGTTTTTAGACGGTTTTTCGCAAATAACTCAAAAAGTAAGTCTTTTGTCGAAAGAACTATTTTTAATAAAAATATAGTTTATAAAAAAGTGAAAAAAAATGGTGCATATATTAAGTCCATAGACCCAGTAGAAGCAAAGTTGTAGCTAATGAAAAGTAGGCTCTTGTTCGTTAAATTCCAAATCAAATATTTCATCGAGAGATAACCAAAAAATGGAATACTTTTCGGGGAACACTCTTTTCAACTTTTTTAAAGATTTTAAAAAAAGGTTTATTTTTGTTTTCTAAAATAACTTCTAACATTAAAAGTAAGTGAGTTATGCTCAAAAGTTTGTTGGTATTTTTTGGTAAAAAAATCGCGAAAAGCTCCCCCTAATTAGCATATCAAATAAAATTAATCGTTGCCGCTTCACAAGTTACTTTGTTTATTTATTCTTTATACGATATGTAAGTCTCAGCGGTTCAAAGTGCTCATTTTTGAAAATGCTGTAGTTAAAATGGCTTGAAAGAGTCACTAATGCCGAGTGTATGCAAACTTTGAACAGCCATGGCATAACCAATTTTTATCTAACAGGAAAACAAAAAATCCAAAATATTCAGAAAAGCAAAACGTGCATTCTATTACTCTTTGAGATTTTTGTTATTACTAATAATTTTTAAGTTATTTTGAAAAAAAGCTTTATTCAAAATTAAAATTTTTGAAAATTTTATTTTAAAACCATTATTTTTTTCAAAAATAAGCACGTTGAATCGATGAAACTTACAGACCATTTATAAAGACATCATAAATAAAGCAAATTGTGCAGCGGTAATGATTAATTCTATTTAAGTTGTTAATAGGGAACTTGCACATTTTTTTTATTAGATAATAATGTTCAGTTTTGTTTAAAAATGAGATTTCCAAAATTTCACGCTTCAAAAACTCGTAATAACTTAGAAATACATATTTAAAGTCTTCTGCGGTATAAAGTAGTTCAAACGGCCCGTGACGTCACATAGTTTTGCATTAGTTTTTATTATGGTTATATTTCGCTGTGTCTAGGGACACGATAACGTGTACGCAAATAAAAAAGTTAGGTAGACGCGAATTAAACTTCATCAAGCCAGTGACGTCATTATTTAGCTTGCGCAGTGACTATATATTTTGGTACATGCTATTTTGATATGTTTAGTGTTTGTTTGATAGAAACATATTTGTTAAGGGAAGGGAAGCAGAACTATTCAGATGTTTCAAACTTAATTAACAATAATAAATGTACCTATATATAAAAGTATATATTTAGGTTAGCAAAATAATTATATGTATTTAGTTTACATGACATGTAGGTACAAAATATTGTTAAAATAATTTTTATACGTAAGTGAATTATTATAATCAACTATTCTAAATGCAAAATAAGCCACAATTTATCACAGTCATTGTCAAAATACAAAAATTAGTCAGATTAAATAAATTATTAGAAAAAATTTTTTACTAAGCAACAACATTTTTGTCTAATTTAATAATATTTTGTATTTTGACAACGACATCCGGTTTAGAAGTCGAAACGTTAATAAAATCAATTTTTTAAATAAATTGTGGCTTAGTTCTCATTTAGAATAGTTGATTACAAAAATGCCACAAGGATAATAGCTTCAGAACAAGTTAATTATTATTGTGAAAGCTTTAGGTCTTCCTTTTATTTTAATCTTTTACGGTAATACTATTTCATTTATAACTAACAAAAATATATATTAATTTATAGTCTCTTATCTTTTTCGTACTGTTTTAAAATGTTCTTAAACTCATTAAAAGAACTAAATAATTGTCCACACTCCGTAGTTAATTTAAAAACAAACACTAAACAAATAAAAAATAAGAAATCACTGACACTCTAACTTTTTTATTTGCGTACACGTTAGCGTATACCTAGACACAACCTTATATTTAGGTATATTCTTCTTCTCCTTCTTTAGTTTATTGGCCTCCACCTACTTGAGTATTTGGCAAGCTCATCGTCGTGGAATAAGTCAAAAATATTTATATTCTAATGACATTTATCGTATATCATTGTAATAATATATACCCATAGGCGCCCATACACACGGGCAGGGGGGGGGGCGTGGCCCCCCCCTAGCTTTTCGGGAAAGAACAAAAATTAAATTTATATTACATAAACGTATTTTTGTCAAAAAATTATTGGATAATTTTGAGAGATAAATTGGAAACAACATATTTATTAATAAAAAAAATTCACATATTGGGTAGTTATTAATAGTTTAAGAAAATCTTTGTGTCTGCGACAGTGGTCTATATAGAATGTGCATAATACACATTCCTTACAATCACGGTATGCTATTAACGAAAACATTGAAAGAGATTAGAGGCGTGGGAAACATATATACACTGTAATCGACACCCAAAATTATCAATTAAACGAATCATTTATAATACTGCAAAAAAACCATATCAGCAAGAAATCCGATCTCTGACCGATAATCTTTGAGAACTGGTATAAAGTAATTATATTTTATATTTCGAAATAAATTCATACTGAAAAATAATTTTTTTAATTTATTGAACATAGTCAAATTTTAGTTTTCATAAGTATTTTTTTAGTAAGTAGATTATTTTTAAAGTGTGCATTATGATGAACAGAACAATTTTATTTAAATGAAAAACAGGTGATATTTCATGATGAATGAGTGTTATATACAGGGTGTCCCAAAAGTAGCGGAAAGGTCGAATAATTCGCGAAATGAACATCGGATCGAAAAACTGAAAAATACGTGTTCAATAATTTTCAAAAATCTATGCGATGACACTAAACAAGTCCACCACTTCAACCCCTGGGTGTGGAGCGGGGGTAACTTTAAAATCTTAAATGGAACCCCTAATTTTTGTTGCAGATTTGGATTTTCCTTGTAAAAATAAGCAAATTTTATTCGAGCCATTTTGCGAATTGTGGATACATAGCGCTATAATCGGAAAAAACGGTATATCGTGATACCATAGCAAAATTATAAAAACGGTCTAATATCTCGAGAAATATACTTCCAAATAAAAACTAAAAAACACGTGTTTAATATTTTTCAAAAATCTATAGAATGACACCAAACAGGATTTTTCATTCCACACTCTGGAGGTGGGGTGAGAGTTAACTTTAAAATCTTAAATAGGAACCCTCGTTTTTTCTTGCAGATTGAGTTTTCTCCTCAAAAAATAAGTAACATTTATTCGAACTTTTTTAGAATTGTTGACGGATGGCGCTATATTCGGAAAATGCGATTTATTTGCGCCATCTATCAACGATTCTAAAAATGTTTGGAATATGTGGGCCTTATTTTTCATAAGGATTCTAAATCTGTAAAAATAAAGGGGGCTCCTTTTTAAGATTTTAAAGTAAAAACTTGGTTCGACACATACTCATGGTTAGTCTGCTCGCCAAAGTTGAAGGGAAGGCTTTGCAAGCATTGTATTCTTTTCAAACGGGTTTTAAAGAGAGGTGCAACTTTTGAGGTACCCATGACATTTCCATTTAAAAACTTGGTCTAGTGTTTAAATGTATGAATAATTTCTCACAACAGGGTTCAAACTATGTTTTTTTAGGTGGTTTAAACTACAGTAGACTCCCTCTATAACGAGAACTGAAATGGTGGATTAATTACCTCGTTATAAGCGGATCTCGTTATATCAAACAATAATAATATTGAAATGTTTTGATGCCTCTTACGTAGTTTATTAGATGTCGATGGTCAACCTGAACAGTGAAAAATATGAGACTTCGCCGCCATAAATTGTAAATTTCCTGTAGTATTCAATATCGGTCGATAAACAGGCAGATGTTTATTACAGGTGGCCGAGTTTATTACGGCATTGGCCTCGATAATAAGACAGATGTTGGGCATTTCTATGTACAGGTAGTTGGGGCATTTATTATTTATGACCAATACAACGCTAAAAAAGGTAAAAACAAGTATTCTTCGATTTAAATTTTCCTCGTTATAACCAAATATGCCTCGTTATAGAGCGTTATAGTTCAATAGGAATTTCATGGGACACCTAATGTACCTCGTTATAAGCGAAACCTCGTTATATCCGTGTTCGTTATCGAGAGCGTCTACTGTATATATTGTCATCCGAAATATACAAAATGTAATGTGCAACATCTTCACGTTTGGCCCCCCCCTAAAGATTTTTATATGGGCGCCCTTGTATATACCAGTTTGTTAAAATTGTAGTTTTATACTGTTTTTGAAGGAAAGGAACGAAGGTTTACTATTGAAAATAAAACCATTTTGTAAAAGTACAAATTTTCTATGAATAGGTCTAACGATCAAAAACACTTGTAACGTCACATAAATGTATTTTCTACTGACGTTTATAACGTCTAATTTAAAATTCTGTTTACTTTATTGGAAAAATGTAAATGTAAAACCAAGTGACGTCACGATGCGTTTTGGACCACCTGTTTTAATTTGAATTTTTAATCGTCTTTAGGGGCCAAACGAAAGACAAACACAACTTTTTTATCTTTGATACATGTTTTAAATTATGTTCTGTTGTGATTTATAACATTTTTTCGAATTTAAAAATTTATGCAAGTTCCCTATTAGGGGGTGATTTTCCCGATTTTTTTAAGCCAAATTAAAAGGGACCAACTGTATTTTGAGCGTAACTTGCTTACATTTGATGCTAGAATATTTTTTTATAAAAATGGTAATGAAATTTAAAAAAAAAAGTTGTAATGAGTTTTTTCCAAAAAGTACTTAATTTTTTGAATATTTCACGTTGAAATATATTTATTTGAAGTTTGGCCAATATGAACCTATTTTTTTTTAGCTATAACTTTGCTTCTACTAGGTCTAGAGACTTCATGTATACACCGTTTTTTTTCACTTTTTTGCAAGCTATACTTTTGTCAAGATTGTTTTTTTTTCGATAAAATACTTACTTTTTAATTTATTTGCGAAAAATTGTCTAAAAACGTGTTTGTTTTATTGAAACATTATCACATTCACTCGCAAATAACTCGAAAAGTATTGACTTAGTGAAAAACTGTATATAATAAAAGTTGATTAGAATTAGTCAATTTATCTAATTTCGGACTTATTTTAAACGTATGTTTTTTACCCCGAGAAGGGGTGAAACTCACCCCCAGGGCAAAAGCACACATAGGCACAATATCACTTTTTTCTTTGAGATGTTGGCTATGTATATGCCAAATTTTATGTCAATCCAAACTGTTCTTTAAAATTTACAGCGTTAAGTTTTTCATTTGCCTATTGTCCTTTTCTTTTGTTCTGCGAATGTACACGACCAATGGAAAAATATACACTCCCAACCCATCATTCTAAATTTGACTTTATACAGGACCGGGATAACATTTAAATCAATAATCTAACTCCAGTTAATTTACATTTTATTAATCTTGTTCTTCTTTGTTTTATTGCTACCAAATTTACATTTCTTCAAAATTTCTATTAACGTATTTTGTTTTTAGTTTTTATAACCTAAAAAAACTTACACGTGCTTCCATATAAACAAATCTAACATTGAAACTAGAATGTCCTTTGAAGATGGTAAGTTTGAATCATATTGATAATTTTAAAAAGTATTTTAATAATTATGCTGTACTGATTTACACCAATAATGTGCACAATTAAAAGAGGGTTGTTTTTCCATTTTTATACCTTAACTTTCTTGTTATAAGATCATTATACAGCTGTAACATGGGGTTTTTAACTCTTAATAATTTCAAATAAAGTTTAGTAGGTAATCATATTTTATGGTTTTCTTTAAACAACAAGGTTGTTCGGTATTTGTTATTTATTTGTTTATTGGTACAACAGACCCTTAAGACCTAGGGCATTTTATAATACATAATCATAAGATTAACTAAGTAAATAGGTGCCTACCTACAATTATTTTGAACAGAACTCAAACTTAAGTTTATACAAAATTCTTAACTACTCTGAAGGACCTGATGAACAATATTTCTCCATTAACTTCTATTTTGTTATTTTCTTTTCCAGTCTTTCACCTTCACCTTCATGTTTAAGGTCTTCCTCCACTTTATTAATCTACCTCGTTCACGGTCTACGTCTTCTTTTAGGACCAATTAGTTTTTAGGTCATAACAAGGGCGGATCCAGGGAGGGTGCCATGGCCCCTCCGAGAATTTAAAAAATATAAATTTAAATATTTGCAGTTCAAATGTTTTTAATTTCAAACACATATATACCGTAATTTCGGGTGACTTTGACTCACTTTCGAAGTTTAAATGTAGATTTCAGTTTTTTGAATACATAAAAGTATGTTTCTTTATTTATGTGTATTTGAGTCTATAACTACTCTTTTGGAAAAATTACACGAAAACACAAAAAAGCGCTTCCTGTATTATAAAAAAAATAAAAATATGGTGTGCAAAGTCACCCGCTAGTGTCGGGTGACTTTGTCTCAAGCTACATTTTATATTTATTCTCTGTGATTATTATTGTTCGGGCTAAAGTGACCCTACCAGATGAATCAGAAACAAACATTTTGTTAGGTGAAAAAAATTTATTTAAATTTCAAACAAAGAAAAACTAAAACTAACATGAAACTTTACATAGGACCCTAGGTTAACAAAAAACATCATTTCTTAACAAAAAATGAACAATAAAACGATTTACAAGCTTTTTTTTAAATCTGGAAAGAAATATCGGTTATCTACAAGTTCCAATGGCTCAGTGAAATCAACATTAGCCAAGTGGTAGGATTTTCTTACGGAGACTTCGGGCCATTGCCATAAACTTCTTTCACCCAGTACCATTACTTGCACCCAACCGTAACAGTTATTACTACCTCTTACAAATCCATCGAATTTTCCTGGAAAGCTGTCAAAGTAGTCAGATACAATTACGAAGTCTCCAACTCCAATGGAAAGCTTATGTAGATCTTCATTATCCCTATAGCTCTCACTAAATGAAGAATTAGACGAAGTATCTGCAAGTTAATAAACCCTGCAGTTGTTACAAGGCTAAAAGCAAATTTAAAATCAGCATTTACTTACTTTAATTTAATATAGAAGCAACCAATGACCAAAATCCAACAATCAACAAACTGGGACAAAGTCACCCGAAAACCGTTAAATTTTGTAGCACCTTGCAAAATAATATCCGACCGTCTTACTGTCTATGTTTAGACTGAAATAACGATGCACGGAGGTTAAGAATTCACAGATTTTCAATATGCCACTATGCAATTAATCTTACTCTTGGAAGTATTATTGGTTGCCAACCAATTTTTGCAGTCAAAAAATCTTATGTGGAATGACCAAATTTTAGAAATTCGTTTTTTTCGTAACATAACAAGTATTAGCATAATTTATTAAAATTTTCAAACAGTTCATATGGTACTGATGGTGCGGTATAATGAAATTTACTTGATAATTTATTGTACAATTGCCCTAGTTGCTAAAATATATTTTTCCCAAAATGAGCCAAAGTCACCCTGGCGGGCCAAAGTCACCCGAAATTACGGTATGTACAAAACAGGGGATAAATATTTTTTCTGGACTAGATTTGAACAAAGATAGTAGGTAACAGAAGCTTCCAGAATGACATAAGATGTTTTTTTTTAAATCAAAATGTTGATAATTTTACAAAGTACCAATTGTTAGAACGACCTTGACAGCCATCAAAATCGTATCAATTTCCATATTCTATACAGGCAAAGAATAAAAAAAGTCACTAGCACTTAGAACAAAGGAGTTGGTTAGTATTTTCGCACAGCCAAAAGGAATTGTTTTACAAGTATTGTGTATTATTTTTCTAATGAAAAGTATGGTCACAATAAAGGAATGACAGCCCAAAGCCTTGTCACGAAACCTTTAACATCTTTCACCATACTCATGAGCAAAGACGGAGGGAGCCATACAAACCCATGAAAAAACATATCACAAGGAGTGCGTTCGGGTTGAGCTGGATTTTCTACAAAGTTATCGCAATCCTCAAAAGTCAGTCATTAACTAGATAGACTCTCAGAGGTCTAAACAGATAAAAAAAAATAAAGAAAGACTATGACCTATAGTAGGGTCCTAAATATTCCTCTAAGAGACCATCGTAATGATGGCCTTCTGCTTCTGGACGAAGATGCTGGACCTAGCAATGAGGTGAATTATTGTTAAGGTTTAAAATCGCATTAGGAGATAAGACTCTTAAATAACACCTATCCACAGCACCTTCCTTACATACATACATTAGTAGCGCCAGTCAAAAGCAATTAGTAAGACATGTTGTGGTGAAGAAATAATTAAACAAATAATGGATCAGGTTCAAAGTGCAAATTATTATATTAAAGTACTGCCTGTCATATTTGACGAAACGACTGACATATTCCACGTGCAACAGCTTTCTCTAAATTTGAGATATGTATATACACAATAACAACATTCGTGAAGACTTTGTCAAGTTCATTGACGCTTATGAGAACCTAAAAATAATTAGTGAAAATCAAGAAAGAGGGAAAGAACAATGCCTGACAGGAGAAGCATTGAAAAAATAGTATTAAACTTGTTGAAAAAACTGCACTTGGATCCGAAGGAATGTGTAGGAATTGGTACTATGGCAAAAATGGTGAATTTTAAGGCACTTCTCATACACGGTAAAAGTGTGTGAAAAGTGCCTTAAAATTCACCATTGTAACCCTAATTTTTAAAAATTACCCCCCGTACCTCTCCCCAAAAAAAGTTCATGGCCCCTCCCGAAAATCGGTCATGGATCCGCCCTTGGGTCATAACTAGTTTAGTCATTCTGTTCACTGCCATTCTTTCTACATGTCCCAACCATCTGATTCTTTGTGACTTGACAAACCTGGTGATGGTAGGTTCTTTGTCCAAAGCCATTAATTCATTGTTGGTCCTTCTCTTTCACCACTCTGCTGTCTTCCTTTCTTCAAATATTTGTCTCAATATTTTCCTTTCCCATCTTTCAAGAGTAACATCTTTCTTCTTATTTAATGTCGATGCCTCACAGGTATATGTTACTGTGGATCTAATTACTGTTTTATATATTGGGAGTTTGCCTTGTCTAGAAACTACTTTGCATTCATTAGGGCTCTTAACCAAAGTTCGTCATGTTGTGAGTTCACTACCAAGGGACTCATATATGAGACACATTAATTTTTCCCATATACCAGCATCTCACCCGTGAGCTGGGGACCGTATTGCACCTAATGGCAACTGAAATAGCTGTGGTCTGTGAGGACGAAACTTAAATACCCCTTGGTAGTGAACGGATTAAACTTGCCTTATACAGGGTGTAACAAAAATACAGGTCATAAATGAAATCGCATATTCTGGGACCAAAAATAGTTTGAATGAACCTGACTTACCTTAGTACAAATATGCACATAAAAAAAGTTACAGCCCTAGGAAGTTACAAAATGAAAATCGATTTTTTCGAATATATCGAAAACTATTAGAGATTTTTTATTGAAAATGGACATGTGGCATTCTTATGGTAGGAACATCTTAAAGAAAAATTATAGTGAAATTTGTGCACCCCATAAAAATTTTATGGGGATTTTGTTCCCTTAAACCCCCCCAAACTTTTGTGTATGTCTCAATTAAATTATTATTGTGGTACCATTAGTTAAATTCAATAGGTATTCCTAAAACCTAAAAGTTTTATGGGGGTTTTGTTCTTTTAAACCCCCCAAATGTTTGTGTACGTTCCAATTAAAATATTACTGCAGTACCATTAGTTAAACACAGTGTCTTTAAAAATTTTTTGCCTCTTTGTATTTTTTTGAGAAGGCACCTTTTATCGAGATGTGGCTCCTTTTTAATATATGATTCAAAATATACCTAAAATGTAGGGGGAACAGGGGGAATCCAGGGGACCAGGGGGAATCCAGGGGACCGTTAAAAAAATTCGAATTATCCAAAAATTCAAAATAAATCTACAAAAACAAGGATTACCTACAAAAACATCTGCAAATACATACAGTAAAACCTCCGTTAACCGAAATAATTGGGGAGAAGGCCGTTTCGAATAACAAGAATTTCAGTTAAAAGGAACATTGTTTTTTGTATTCTTCTTTTATCAAATTACATAGTACTAGAGAGCTATAGCTGCAGAACATCGTTGTCAAAGGAAAACACAAAAGAAAACAGAAGGTTTCTTTAAAAAACACTCTAAACATGTTCATTTTCCTTAATTTTATTGCTTTTTGTTTAATTTACTTTTTATTGGCGAAATTATTGAAACTGTCAGGCGTTTCGGTTAAACGATGTTTCGGTTAACAGAAGTTTTACTGTAATGATAAATATCAGTAGTTGATCAGCAAAAAACAGTAGTTGATCATTTTTATCGCTGGAGATGTTTTTGTCCCTATTCTTGCCCGAGTTTTGTCAACCTAAAAAAATAGACCAACAAAATTCGGCCAAAAATACCAATTAAAACATTTGCAAGCTATAAAAATGACCGACTTTATTGTTTTCCAAAGAGATCCTAAATTTTTAGCTGCTTTTTAGAATTTAGCTTCTCAGTAATGACAAAACATTCTAAGATATTCAGAAAAGATAGTAGAAAAGTTCGAATTATCCAAAATATAATTCGAATTATTCACGACTTTTTACCATTATTTATATAGGAAATGCTAGGGACCAGAATAAAGATTCGAATTAAAGAAGATTTTGAATTATGGAAGTTCGAATTAAGCAGGTTCCACTGTATTACCAAGTCTCCATAATCGTACTTAACACATTCACGGTCATGACTGCATATGAAGTCATTTACTCCATAAGAATACATGTATACAATGACAGTGTGTCCGTGTATTACCATATACAAATATGTGGTGGATTTGACAAATATTCAAAATATCTCGATAAAAACTGACTTTTCGAAAAAGTACTAAGAGGCAAAAAAGTTTTAAAAACACTGTGTATAACTGACGGTATTACAATCATAATTTAATTGGAACATACACAAACGTTTGGTGGGGAGGGGGGGTTTAAAGGAACAAAACTCCCATAAAAGTTTTATAGGGTGTCCAAATTTCACTATTATTGTTTCTTAAGATGCTACTGCCATAAGAATGCCACATGTCCATTTTCAATAAAAAATCTCTAATAGTTTTCGATATATTGGAAAAAATCGATTTTCATTTTGTAACTTCAAAGGGTTGTAACTTTTTTTATGTGCACATTTGTACTAAGATAAGTTAGTTCCAATCGAACTATTTTTGGTCCTAGAATATGTGATTAAATTTGTGACCTGTATTTTTGTTACACCCTGTATTTTATTCCCTTTTGATATTCTGGCATCGAGCTCTCTTTTCTCTTTTCCATTGTCCACTCTTGTAAACATAGCTTTTACCACTTACAGACCTCACACTAAAGTTTTCTTTTTTTTTCTTCTGCACCTCCCATGATCATGTATTTTGTTATGTCTTCATTTAGTTCCAGTCTGAATTTCGTGCTTATTCAATAATTTTCTTCACCACTCTTTAAATTTTTAACAATTCTTCATCATCATCATTAAAAAATGCCATCCACTGGTGCTTATTGTTCATGATTGTTTCTTCCACCTTCATGCTGCATTTTCTAATTACAGTTTCTAACACTAAGTTGAATAATGTAGTTGATAAAGGATTCTCCATGTCTCAAGCCTTTCGCAATCGTAAATTGATGACCATGCTAAGCAATTTCACAAGTAGAGTTATCACAGAGTTATAGGTGTCATTTTTACTAGTCTAATCAATTTTCTTGGTACACCCAAATGCTCGATACATTTTGACTCTATCGACTCTATCATGATTGTCTAAAATCCACAAACAAAACATGCAGGGGAACTTCACGTTCATAATAAGCTGTCTGTTTCTCCTTTAAGGAGATGACTTGGTCTATAGTATATCTGTCCTTTCTAAAGCCAGCCTGATACTCATGTAGGATTCTTTCTGTATAGAAATTTATTCTATTTCTTAAGAGCACACAGTAGCGATCAACAGGTAGCAACAAAGGCGGTCCAAGATTGCGAAAGTTCTGCGAACTTTCAAAAGTGAGGTAACAGTGCGTCGGTAATTCGACACTGACAGTGACGTTTATACTATCAAAAACAATAATTTTTATACACATAGGCGCGAAATGTTGCGTCAGTGACATTCGATTTCTTGTTATAAAAAAATCGATTTTTAGTAGTTCCAATGTGACACAAAATCTAGGTATAGGATAAAAAAGTTTATTTGAAGAAAGTGTATTTTTTTTTCTTGGTTAATGGCGGCACAGGCTCCTTTTTTCAATATTTTATTTAGTTATAGAGTAATTTCCACATACTAACATATTTCTGAAATTAGGCCCTGTACCGCCATTCTTTATTATATTACGAATATGTGTGCCAAATATCTCGACAAAATATTCAAAATTAGAGCTGCAATCTTGGAATGCGTTTGTTGCTACCTGTTGATCGCTACTGTTTGCTCTTAATACTTATTCTTAGTAAGACTTCTTAGTACTTATTAAGACTATACCTTTATAGTTGTCACACTTCCGTTTGTCTTATTTTTTATGCGGCAGGCATATGCTTGCCTTATACCAATCAGTTGGCATTATTTATCATTTCATCTACCCATACTTGCACTATCAGTTGATATATCCTTTTCTGCAGTTGATCTCCACCAAACTTGATCATTTCTATGCATATGCCATTTTTCTCAGGACCCCTGATATTTTCAACTATCGCATCTTCTTCATCACAGTAGCCTTCTGCTTCTCGTTCCACTCACCATTTAATAATTTGTCGAAATGTTTTTCCACTCCGTCGTTATTTCTGCCAGATCACTAATTAAATTTTCGTCTTTGCCTTACCATACAACTATATTGACTTTGGTAACATTTTCCCATCTTCTTAACTCCTTGATAGAACGACCTCACCTCTTTGTTTTTGAACTTTCCTTGTACCTATTTAATTTAATTATAACTCAGTATGGTATCTCCTTTTCTTTCTACACAGAGATTTCAGTTCCCTCAAATCATTCTGTATTCTTGTTTTTTACACTCTCTATTATCTGTTAATAATTGTTGCCTGATCTTCTCTTCCTTTGCTATTGCCTGATACTTTTCGGTATTTGTTAACATCCCGAAAATATGGGGAAAATAACATTATTCTTTTTACTGAAGATGGTTTAGGCAGTTTAGACATTGGAATCAAGGTACTGTCAAGGCTCTTTTACTGTAGATAATTATTCTTTATATTTGAATAATATTTAAGTTGTTGTTTTTAGATGGAATTCCATATTCAGACCTTGCTTCTGGAGGTCCACCACTTGAAGAAGATGATTCTGATGGTTGGGATGAAATGGAAGTCAATGGGGAGCAAACAACCTGTCTTTTTTGCCCGCTGCAATTTCACACAATCGCTGTAGCTCTAGTCCATTGTAGAACAGAACACAAATTTGATTTGCTTGCTTTAAAGAATAAATACAATATGGATTGTTACTCTTATATTAAATTAATAAATTATATAAGGCTGCAGAAGCCAGATCCCAAAATATTAACTGAGTCTACAATTGCATTGTGGGATGATGATGTGTATTTGAAGCCTGGAGAACTGGAACCTTGGCTGATGTATGGTAAGTATACTATATAAGTACCTTTGTTTTTTAAAACATTTTTAGTAAATTTATTTATTATTTTTTGGAAATAATATACAACCAAGCACAAATGCCAATAGCTAGTATTAATAAATTAATCCAATTTAACTTAAAGTAAAATTATTCACATGATGACGTTTATTAAGAGGGTAATGCGCAAATATTTTAGACTATCCCTACTTTTTCTTTCTTTATATGGCAAATTATGTGTAGTAAAATTCTCACTGGTATGGAAGCTGCAGGAGATCTAAACATTAGTTGACAATAACATTGTCATCAGCAACATAGAGATTTCTATTTAGTTCTGTTTTTAAATTTTCTTCGATAACCGTTACTTGTATAATCGCTTATATTAATGATTAATTTAATTAATAGGATTATTTTTTCACTATGCATTCAGTGATTCTAATAATTTAAATACAGTAGAGTCCCGCTAATCCGAACCTCGGTAATCCGAAATTCCGCTTAAGCCTAAACAGAATTTGGCAATAGATTTAGAGACCAACCAAGTTTTTGTCTTGAAAAACGGTGTTTGATCGTACGTCTCAGATGAATTTGTTCTTCAATTAAAGGGTTCATTACTTCCCTCTTATTATCATAGGCTCTTATTGCGTTCGAAACGAAAGTACTGTACTTAATTATAGGCGTATTATTTATCTTATTTTTTATTAAAAGGGTGTTTTAAAGTAAATCTCTTTAATCCGAAAAATTCGGTAATCCGAAATGGGTTCGGTCCCAATTATTTCGAATTACCGGGACTCCACTGTACTATAAAATAAAACTAATAATCGAGAAAAGCGTAAAAGTGATAAAGTGATTTTCCTACTGTTACTGTGGAACGCTTAGATAAATTTTGAACATCTTTAACAACAAAATATGTACTTGGATCACAGAATGTACCGTGGTATATTCTGTGCTTGGCTCTTCCATAAATAATAAACAGTAAATAATTTTTTTTATTAATTTCATCTCTTAAATCAATTATTTATCAAATACAACATCAATATTATTTAATAAACAACTTAAAATATTCCTGAAGCCTTGTCAAATATTTAGTATCCTTGCCAATGTCAACACATTCTATTCGACTGAGTGCGTTGTATGACAAAGATAGCGAATGTTCGATTTGGAAAATATCATCACGGACATGGTGTTAAATTTTTTTGAATGCTTGAAAAACTAATAAATGTTTTTGAAAAATTTAAACGCAAATGAAAAATTACGTCATTACCGAGGGTAAAAAGTACTTTAGAATAAACAAAAAGTTTCTTTTGAATGAGATGTTTGAAATTAAAAATCACACTTAATTTTCTCTTCTTTTTCACCTCTGTAACTTATCTATTAAAATAAACATTATATAAGTTTTCAGGGACTTTATACCCTCGGTAATAATGAAATCTTTCATTTTGCGTTTAAATTTAAAAAAAATACTTATTAGTTTTCTCAGGATTCGAAAAAAATGAATGCATTTAAAAAGCATTGGAACGAAATTTTGCGTCTACGCCCTTACAAAATAAAACTGAGTTGATTACTAAATGTTTACGATGAATTAAACACCTAATGTAAAATGGTATACAGTGATGAGCGCGCTAATAACCGGCAAGATAGCGCAAAAGATGGAAGACATAATACATTGCGAAGCAAAAAGACATTAAACTAGTGGAGGTGTAAATGATCGTTACAAACGTATAAATTAACATTACATTTCATAGTTTCCCACCTTTAGACGTCTGTGAAAGGACTATTTTATAAAATTCTACTGTCACAAAATTCTACTGTCACAGTGACAGCTGTCATACTCCTCTGATACGTCTACAGGTGGGAAACTATGTAATGTAATGTTAATTTATACGTATATAACGATCATTTCCATCTCCACTAGTTTCATCTCTTTTTGTTTCGCAATGTATTATGTTTTCCATCTTTTGCGCCATTTTGCCGGTTATTAGCTCACTCATCACTGTATAATTTTATTAACAAATTTTAGGGCCATCATCAGTGAAAACAGATCCCCCACTCGAAAACACGGACACAGTCCAGTGAGAGGTAACGACCAATTGAGTTGGTTGTCAGGACGGCCCTCTATTTTGCCTTTAATGATGAGCTGTAGTATTCTAGATCCATTTCCCCCCACTATATGCCCCAGAATACATTTTCTGGTGTTTAATAGTCTTTAGCAGTTTTCTATCTTTGTTGACCCTCCTTAGTACTCATTAGTACTTAGTACTCATTAGTTTTTCTTGCTGTCCAAGGTATCTTCAAGCATCCGTTTATGTATCCACATTTCCATTGTTTCAATCCTGTTCATTGACGATACTGTTAGTGTCCACACTTCTGCACCATACAAAAGTACAGACCAAACATATGAGCACAATATGGCACTTAACCATTCTTTGTCTTAGTTCTAAACTGAGATGATTATTGCAAAGAAATATCTTCATTTTCATAAAATTAGTTTTAGTTATTGCTATGCTTTTTCTCATGAGGATCTTTCAGTGGGTCACAGTTTTTCAATTTCTTTCTAACGCATTAAATTGTATGTGACAGAAAAAAACGCACGTCGGTGATTACATTTCGTCGGTGACATTTATAACATTTATTCGAGTTGTCAATAGATGGCGCCATAATCGAAAATAAAATAATTTGCGAATTATATAATATATCTACGAATATGATCTG
Source organism: Diabrotica virgifera virgifera (assembly GCF_917563875.1). Taxonomy (NCBI): domain Eukaryota; kingdom Metazoa; phylum Arthropoda; class Insecta; order Coleoptera; family Chrysomelidae; genus Diabrotica; species Diabrotica virgifera. The sequence goes on along the minus strand of NC_065447.1, from coordinate 89,106,459 downwards.
AACAATTTATAAAACTATACAAATCAAAGAAAATACTATTTTATAAATGCAATAAACACAATTCATTTGATTTTATGCCAAATTGCAAATAAAATGTGACAACTCTAAGATTTAACTAAAATGTCATGTCACTAAAATGTATATTATCACGGACTTACCTTTTTTTCTATCATTTGTGACGCACTGAAAAATCCTCATGAAAAGAAGCATATTCCGCGTTTTATTTCTGTGCCTGGATCCACTTGGTCTGTTATAACAGGTCCCAAATATGTTATTTTGTGACCTTTTTCAACTTGGGCTCCATTTAATTGGAGCTTCCCTTCAGGACACCTTGAAGGATAGCCTTCCTATGTTATTTGAGGCGCTCAGAGCAACAGTGGCCTAACCCCAAAAACGAAATTTTGAGATAAATGCAATCTTTGCATTTGTATTTACATTGTGCTTATGGGAAGGCGCTACAAATTATGTAGCACCATTTATTCAAATATAGAGGTAGATTGTGTAGACTCTTGTTAATAGGAAGATTTAATGTTGCTGCTTTTATTGATATATTAATCTCAAAATGCTTAATTTATGGGTTAGGCCACTGTTGCTCTGAGCGCCTCATTTAATTTTCACTGGTACGACTTTAAATTTAGGCAGATACTACCTAACCTTTATTAAGCTGTAACTTTGTTTTGCATCCTAAGAAATAAAAGAAACCAATCGATTTGTTTTTAAGGGGTTCATTTTTTATTCTTAGTTTTTTTTTAGAATGTAAGGTTTTCAAATTATTTATATCAAACTGCCCAAAAAAATGTTTTTTTACGTAAAAATCAACATTTCACCCTCGATAAGGGTGAATTCACTGCCAAAGCACAGAAAACATTTACCTGAGTTCATTAGTTGATAATTGGCAAAACAGTTTCCAGTTTTTATTTATTTTTTAATTTATTTCATCCTTTTTTAGACTTTGATGATTTGGGCAGTGCTCCTTCAACACCACACTATGCGATAGATGGTAAAACTCCACTCAGTAATATAAACTTCTCAGATCTTCAAAGACAGATCCAAGACCTTACCATGCAGGTAAGATAAATTATGAGTTTATATCATTAATTAAAATGAAACTAATGCTTATCATTACTGTTAAAAATTACAAAGATCGGCTTTCGCGGCCACTGTTTAGTAAAGGTATATTGTTATTAGTATACAGGGTGTTTGGTAACGAATGGGCCATTGCTTAACCATAGATTCCGAAAGTTAAAATTAGTCGATTTAAGCTAACTTAAAGTTAGTACGAAAGTTGATAATAACCGAAATACCGGGTGTCAAACTTTTATTTTATTTAGTTTTGAATGTTCCTGAACATTAGTACACCCTACTAAATTATGTTAAATAATCGTTTCTGGCTACTATAAGAGGCGTATGACAGTGGAAATGAATGGTTGGCCCTTTCCAAATTCTACGCCGCTGACGGAACTGCTATTTTAGCATAATTTTTAGATTCGCCAATACTTTGTATGCCAATAATATACTCTTCATTCGTAACGATAAATTCATTCGTTTTCGAGATATTTGAAGTTAAAAATGAAACGGCACAGTTATTTTGGTTAATTTATTATTATGCCACTTCGTTTCTAATTTCAAATTTCTCGAAAACTAATGACTTTATCGTTACGAATAAAGAGTATATTATTTTCATAGAAAGTATTGGAGAATCCAAAAACTTCAGTAAAATGGCAATTTCGCCAGTGGCGTAGAATTTGGGAAGGGTCAACAATTTACTTTCCCTCGTCGTACGCCACTGGTAGTAGCCAGAAAGGTTTGTTTAACATAATTTAGTAAGGTGTACAGTACGTACACTTGCTGCCAAGTATGACAAGGATATGTCAAATGGTGTTTAGTAACTATAATGAAATGCAAAAAACTGAATTTTGCATCGTAGATTTAAAATGCGTTTATCTCAAAAACGGTAGAGTTTAGCGAGATGAATGTAGTATACTTTTTTTAAGTAAAAATAATAGTGGAATAAAAGTTTTGACCTAACGTATTAATTGAGCGCTGAAAGACGTATGTACGTCTCTGGGCAATATACAGCGTGTCTACTTGAGTTGGAAACATATGGGAAACTTTTTTATTATTAATTTTACGAAAAAAAGTTATTCTTTATAAAAAGTTCTGCATGCCCCAAAACCTAAGATTCAATTATCAGATATCAAATTTTCTCAATATTATACGAGGTATGTCAAAAAATATGAATTTCGGCTAAGGGTAAAGTACCTTTATTTCTCTCAATATCGAAAATTCTTATGATAAAAAGTTGTTTGGAATTAAAAACTAAGATGAAATATGCAATTACATGCTTCTTATTGAAAAAAAAAAATATTTTTCTCAAATTTATGGATACCCAACATCGTTTTTAATTATTACAAATATCATAACTCGTTTATTATTCATTTTACGAAAAAAAGTTATTCTTCATAAAAAACTTTGCATGGTCTAAAATCTAAGACACAACCATGATATATCAACTTTTATTAATTTTATACGAGGTGTGTCAAAAAATATGAAATTCGCTCAATATTATAGCACCTTTATATTTCACAGTATTTCAATTAGAAGGATGTAATTGCATATTGACACATAGTTTTTAATTCTAAACAACTTTTTTAATAACCGTTTTCAATATTGTGAAAAATAAAGGTACTTTACTCTTGAGTGAAATTCATATTTTTTGACATAACTCGTATAAAATTAATAAAATGTCATATCTGTTGGTTGAATCTTCGGTCTTAGGACATACAGAGATTTTTATAAAGAATACCTTTTTTTCGTAAAAGTAATAATAAAAGAGTTATCGTATGTGTAATGAATAAAAACGAAGTTAGTATCAATAAATTTGAGAAAAATTTGGAAAATATTTTTTTCCAATTAGAAGCATGTAATTACATATTTGAGCTTGGTTTTTATTTCCAAACAACTTTTCATAATAAGAATTTTCGATATTGAGAGAAATAAAGGTACTTTACCCTTAGCCGAAATTCATATTTTTTGACATACCTCGTATAATATTGAGAAAATTTGATATCTGATAATTGAATCTTAGGTTTTGGGGCATGCAGAACTTTTTATAAAGAATAACTTTTTTTCGTAAAATTAATAATAAAAAAGTTTCCCATATGTTTCCAACTCAAGTAGACACGCTGTATAATTTTTGGTGGAGAATTCAGATTGCCAAATTTCGTGTTGTTATCCCATGCCTGTCAGATAATATTCAAAAATAAATAAAATAAAAGTTTAACTTTGACACCCTGTATTCCGGTTATTATCAACTTTGGTACTAAAGTAAGTTATAGCTTAAATCGATCTATTTTAAGCTCAGAAATCTAAGGTTAAGCTATGACCCATTCATTACTAAACACCCTGTATATTGTATACGGCGTGTTCCGGAATTGTTTGATTTTGAAGTTTCGGCTGCAACTGCGACAGAAATAATTAAAGGCGATGCGGAGGCAGACGCAGACGTGATCTTGTATTGTTGCTCTCAACCATTGATGGGGTTGCAGACGAAACTTCAGGTGTAGTTAGGGATGTGTAGTATATCTACTCATGACAACAACAGGGATTTTTTCCCAGATAGTTTAAGCTATTTACCACCAGAATGCCCTGTAATTTCGATTTTAAAGAAATTTCGCTTGGTCGAGTTATGCATAACGCCGTCCAGGTATGCTTTTCCCTTCTGGTATGCCAAATCTCTGGTTTCGGAGTTGAAACTTGGCTTTTAAATTGTTCACATATAACTAATATTTTAGGTGAAGCATAAGGATCTAATGTTGGAGAACTACCATAAAGATATGGAAAAAATGAAAGAAGTTACCAGAACTATAGTTGAAGCTGGAGATTCTGCTATCAGAAAGATACCCCACAATATAGTTTCTTCTGGTTGCCAAAGTGGAGATTATTTTAATTCATACTCACATTTTGGTATTCACCATGATATGCTCAATGTAAGTAAATCTTTTAAAATGTAGAGTATGTGTCTTTTTACATAACACGGTGTCGTAGCATAACCAACAAACATTATTTTCCCAGGAGTTCATTTGAAGTTTGTTTAATCTCAATTTTTTTTTCAGGATAAAGTTAGAACTGAAAGTTATAGAGATGCAATACTAAAAAATTCAAATCAGTTTTCAGAAAAGCTTGTATTGGATGTTGGCTGTGGGACAGGTATTTTATCAATGTTTTCAGCCAAAGCTGGAGCTAAACAAGTATATGGAATTGACCAATCTGAAGTTATTTATAAAGCTATGGATATTATTAGGTAATTATTGATGATTTTTTGTGCGATGAAGGGTGTGGGTTTTACGGCCCTCCCCATTTGGAGTCTGTTTTTCGTTCTCGTCCCTGAAACTCCCAAAAATTTCGAAAATTTAAATCCGACCTCTGCGAATTCTGATAGTATTGATCATTACCTTTCCAACACATGTTTAATTTTGAAAATTGGTTATACCATTCAAAATTAACCGAGCTCAGAAATTTGACTAGAGTTCTATTTAAAAAGGGAAAACTGTTTGTATGTATGTAATCATACATATGTTTGTATGTGTGTGGAAAAGGTACACTGATCTGATTTTTTTGTATTACCCCAGGCTGTGGGTGAAAAAACGTATTATAATTCGGGAATTTTTGAAACCTATCAGGTGTTGTAAAGGACGATGCCAGAAATAACTTATATTACAATGTAACCAAAAATTGTTTGCGCTTTTTTATTTATGACGTTTTTAATTTGTTAAATTTGTTATTTTGAAGCTTAGGATATTCATTTTAGATTAACTATTTATATGGGAAATAAGCCACAGTTAAATTGAAAAAATAATTTTATTAACGTTTCGACACCCAAATCGGGTGTCGTTGTCAAAATACAAAATACTACTAAAATAAACAAAAATGTTGTTGATAAGTAAAATATTCTTCTAATAATTTATTTAATCTGACTAATTTATATTGGCAATTCAGACATATATTATACATTTTAAAGTAGAAGACTTTAAAATGATATTGCCAATATTTATGAGTTGCGTCGTTGGGATGACTTTACTGAAATATAGTTCTTCGATTACATGAAGTCAACCCCAACTCAAGAATATCCGTCACAAAATAAATCATAGCATGTGATCTGTCTTTAAAAAGCTAACCAAATGCAACGATGACAGTAAAATTCTCGCGTTAGAGATTCCATAGTTTGGAATCATACCATTGCTCGTACCTTGGAATCGTACCTTGTACCATTTTGTATCGTAGAATTGCTTCCAATGGTGTTAGTGTTTTACAATTTCATTTTGCAACGAATTCACTCCACTTTAAAAATCATTTTTAATAATTGAATGTAATTTTCTTTTAAAATAATTTTTATTTTAAGATAATATAGGTCTTTCTTTATTCAATGACTGAAATAATTTCTTAATTGTTATAATTTATATTATAATAATTATAATCACTACGATTTAAGAAAACAAAAACAATTATCTCGGCTTCAGGTGGTCGCAGAAAATTTTTATTTTGTTTTTAATCTGTATTTTGTCTCCAGCAATAATAATTTGCAAGTTAGAAACTCATAGGATGTATAGGGGCCGCTTCACTTCTAAATAATGTTTATAACGAAATTTGCCCCCAAATTTTTTTATTTTATTTTTGTTTTGTTTTGTTTGTATTTTTATTTTTGTTAATTTTTTTTTATGCAGTTATTTACATTAGGATATGAAAATATAAGTCTTTAGAAGAAGAGTGGCTCTACTATTAATTCTCTGCGATTTTTTTTTTCAAAAAGTTATAGCATTCGATATTTGACCTTTCGGGATAAACAATTTATAATATCTAAGCAACGAGTTCACCAACCGGGCTTTACAATTTTTTTTATGTTTGAAATTGAATGGTCTTCATTTTAAAGCCTTAAAAAATAAAAAAGTTATTTTTACAATAAATAATGCAATTGCAAAAAACGGCCATTTTGGACCTTTCGCAGGCTATGTTGCAATAACCAATTAACGAAATTAAACTTGCCATAGCTTAAATTGTAGGTTTTATAATTTACTACAACTTTCTATTTAAAAGTTTTTCTCTAAAATGAATATCCTAAGCTGCAAAATTAAAAAAACTTTAAAAATGATAAATTTAACAAATGAAAAATGTCATAAATAAAAAAGAGCACAAAATTTTTGGTTACATTTTAGTATAAGTTATTCCTGCCATTGTCCTTTACAACACCTGATAGGTTTCAAAAACTCCTGAATTATATCCTGAAATCGACCTATTTTTTACCCACAGCTTGGATGTATCAAGAGAGGGTCGGGGCCGATTCAGAACCGGTGTAGTTTGTGACTTTTGACCATCCATATGCCAGTTATAGGCCTGGGTAGGTACAACGGGCATATTTTTTGGTTAAGTGTATCTCAGGTGCAAAGAGTGATAGGGAAACTTCAAATACACCAAATGAATAAAGCTAACTTCAGCTTTCAAATGATGCTTAAGAGGTCAGGATCGGACATACACATGATTCATTATAGCCGAAAAACTCAAAAAGTGAGCTTTGAAAATTTTGGTTTTTCGACAATTACTTAAAATTTCAACCTAATTGCGACAATAACTGAGCGTTTGTAGGAGGACACCAGAGGCGTCTGATGGTGTATACCTCATATATGGGTAAATTAGAATTTTTAGGTTACAGGTCTCCTCATAAGTATTATCAAATCCATTTCCTATAGGAAAAACGCTACTTGTCAATACCTTTCAAACTCGTGTTTAGTGATTAAAATCGGTTGAACCATTTATAAGTTATTGACCTTCAAAAGTATAATTCATTTAACCATTATCGACAAATGGTCTAGTGGTTTCGACAATAAACTTGATCGGGCAATCTGAGTTTCACCTGACAGCTATCTCAATAAATGTTTTTAATCTATTCCGAATAAAAAAAGATCTAATGTACATTCGATGGACATAAAGAATTATATTAAAAAATATATTGGGATGGCTGTCGGATTGCCCTATCACAAGTTTAGTGTCTTAACTACTAGACCATTTGGGTAAAAATGCAACAAAGGCGACCATTTATAATGCTTAACGTGTAATCGAGAAACATTACATTCAAGTCCATACATTTAATTTAAAAAAAACTTTGAAAAATTCATGATCAAACGTGGTAAAAAGGAGCGACGCACACATATTCCAGCTACGTGGTAGAGCTGCACTGTGGTTCCAAATGCCGAAAACATGGTCATGAGCCTTTAAAAGCGTATATTGTTTATACACTTTGGAGTTACTTTCATTCTCAAGGGTTTTTGGCATTGCTGATTACGAATCTGAGATTATTTTTTCTGAAAAACAAAATGGCGGATCCAACATGGCGGAAAGAAATTGAAAATATCAATCAAAACGCAAATTTTTTGTCAAATCTGGTAGTTTAAGGTCGCTGATTACAAATCTAACAACTTTTTTTAAAAACAAAATGGCGGATCCAACATGGCCAAAAGAAATTCGAAAATTTTATTTTAAACTCATGTGTTTGTTTAAAATTTTATATTATAAGGGACTTTTGAAATTTCTGATTACCAATACATTTTCTTTATGAAGTACAATATTCAGAACTTGTGTGCAACCGCCCATAGATATTCAACAATCGCCAGAATCATGTAATATGCGCCATTTCCCACTTTAGGCAGCTAAACCAAAGAAATTATGTATCTTCTTACTATATATTTTAAGATTAATAAACATTAGTCGTAGAATTATGCAGAGTTTTGTACTTTTTGATTGTATCTTTACAAAATTTTGATTATTTCAAGTATATTTTCACTATTTATGCATTAACAAATTTAAGGCATTTATTGTTGCTAAATATTAAGTTAACTTACACCTTACATTACAACATACTTAAAAAAGAAGAATCTGCTTTACAGAGATAAAATTGATAAACTACAAATCCTTTTACAGCGTTTTCAATATACGCGTTCTTTTTCACTTTTTCTGCCGGCCAAAATAATCTCGGGACATGAATCACTTGTTCCTGAGCTATGAACCAGAATACATCCAGTCTGATCCCTATACCTGCGTATTACGACTCTACGATAGTATAAGAAAACAACTGTAAACATGAAAATCCCTAGATAGGGACTTTTTTTTTCGCCTCATTACCACGTTTTCAGCATTTGGAACCACTGTGAGCTAATATGAATATTACGTGGCGCAAAAATTCATTTTCATTTTGATGAAAATAAAATTATAGTTTTATTTTGAATGATTTTTCCATAGTATTCGTTAAATTTTTTTGATTTGAAGTAAAATGCGTCTTTGGACGGCCGTAGCTCAGCGGTTAGATACTGGCTTTATAAGCCAGAGCGCACGCGTTCGATTCCCGGCACCCACAACGACATTTTCATTTCTAAAAATGATACGAGCCGTTCACCGTGCTTCGGAGGGTACGTTAAGTCGTCAGTCCCCCTGGGCTAGTGTGAGCATCGGCACTAGCTACTTCAAACAGAGAAAGATGCAAGTGACGGCGGGACCTGTCCGAAAGGATCTACCCGGGAAAGATGCCATACGATATTATTATTATTACGCCTAATACATAAATATTATCCAATTAATAACCCTGTATAAAAACTAAGGTCCGAAAGGATCTCCCCGAAAGGATCTGCCCGGGAAAGATGACATACAATATTATTATTATTACGCCTAATACATGAATATTATCCCATTAATCACCCTGTATAAAAACTAATGTGTTCACATGGATGAAATGTTATTTTAGGGAAAACAAATTACAAGACCAAGTACATCTTATTAAAGGACAGTTAGAAAAATTAAATTTGCCAGTGGAAAAGGTGGATATTTTGGTATCGGAATGGATGGGTTACTTTTTATTGTTCGAGGGAATGTTAGATAGTGTTGTTCATGCAAGAGATACATTTTTGAAGCCGGACGGGCTCATTTTACCAAATAGATGTAATATAAGTTTAATTGGAGTAAGTGATATAGGTAAGTAGAAAGTGAAAGTATTGTTGTACTTTTTAAATAAATACTTTTATATATTATTTTAGCTATTTTCCCGCTTTAAAAAAGCATTTTATAAGATTCTATAGTCGTGTTTAAAATTGTATTATACTTTTATCCACACTAGTCCAAGTAGTGAAGCTTAAAATAGGACAAAACCTCGCAATTTTTACAGAATGGATCGATGTGCTTGAAAATTTGAAAATAAGTAGTGGATAGTCCAAGGATCAAAATCTATATGATGCCGAAAGGCGCTTTTACCATGGGGGTGGTTGCCACCCCATCTCAGGGGTGGAAATTTTTATTTTATTTTGACCACAAAAGTTGGTAAAAACATACATTCTAAGCAAAAAACTTTCTATACATTTTTTTGATAAAATTAACAGTTTTCGATTTATTCGCTATCGAAAGTGTTTGTTTTATATCTAAAAAATCAATGTTTTAATCAGTTTTCTGCTAATAACTCAAAAAGTTTTCGTTTTATCAAAACAACTTTGCTTATCAAAAATGTACCTTTTGAAAAAATAAACCAAACCTTTTTTTATTTTTCTTTAAGACCAATAGTAATCGAGTTATTCTTTATTATATATTAGCTCTTCTTCGTCAAATGCTACATATTGTAGTTTCAAAGTCAAAAGACGGGAAAACTATGCATTTATCGAGGATAACTTGTTCAAACTAATTTAAAGTATTTAAAAATAACTATCTCCAGACATAAAAAAATAGTCTCTAGCTCAAAAATTAAGTGACTTATAATAAAAAGAATGTCAGTCCCTATTTTTTTCAGCGAAAAAGTGATTGGAATCTTCCCCCTACTTCACCCTTATTAAAATTAGTCATTGACCTTATTTGGTTTTCTTTTTTTATGCATTATTAATAGGTTCTAGAGGTTTGACCGTCTTAGAATGATTAATTTAAAAAAAATGGAGTTAAAAGCGAATAACGAATTTTTGTAGTTTGGTAAAAAATGCCCTTTTCTTCAGAATAGAAAGATTAGCATCAGAGATACGAAAAAATATTTAAATATAAAATTGTAGCTTATTTAATTCCCAAGAGCTTAGTTTGCAAAAACTTTTTCTACAGCAAAAATTGAGTGAGTTATTGACAATTAAAACTTATAATAACATGCAAAAACCACCTTTACCAACCCTTTCAAAGTCACCTCTTTTTGGGACTGATAATGATAATAACATGCCAAAACCACCTTTACCAACCCTTTCAAAGTCACCTCTTTTTGCGACTGAGGATTTTAAAAGAATTTAATATTAATAGCCTTATAGATCTTGTAAAAACCTACAAAATTCTTTTTCACCAAACTTTCTAGGATAAAAAATAAAAAAGTTACGGTTAAAAAATCAATATATTTTTGGAAAAAAGGAGAAATTCAATTGGAAGCAAAATAATGTAAGTTAGCGGTGTTTTTAGTCATTGGCCTTATGCATACTTCTTTATGTATTATTAATAGATTCCAGAAGTTTTACTGGCTTAGAATGATTAGTTATTAAAAAACTGGAGTTAAAAGCAAATAACGAATTTTTGTAGTTTGGTAAGAAATGTCATTTTCTTCAGAATAGAAAGATTAGCATCAGCGATACGAAAAATGTTTAAATATGAAATTGTAGGTCATTTAATTCTCAAGAACTTGGTTTGAAAAAATTTTTTCTACGGCAAAAATTGAGTGAATCGTAAATGAGTATAATATCTAAAAACATTGATTTTTTCGATATAAAACTAACACTTTCGATAGCGAATAAATAGAAAACTGTTAATTTTATCAAAACAAAGTATAGACTATTTTTTGCTTAAAATTAATGATTTTATCAACTTTTGCGGTCAAAATATAATAAAAAATTTCCACCCCCGAGATGGGGTGGCAACCATCCCCATGGTAAAAGCGCCTTTCGGCATCATATAGATTTTGATCCTTGGACTATCCACTACTTATTCTCAAATTTTCAAGTAAATCAATCTTTTCTGTAAAAATTGCGAGGTGAAAAGCTTCGGTTCCTGGACTACACTTAAAAATTCGTATAGTACTGCTACACAAGAGGCATACGATAATTACAAGACAATAAGGAATAAAACACATCCATTTGCTGAAAGAAGAATAAAAAATGATCACTGAGACCGTTTTTTGAAAGAAATGGAACATAGTTTGTATGAAATGAGTGTCGACAACGAATCAAGTAATCTCTTAACCCAGGTACTAAAATACCAAAGGGCAACGCTTAGGAAAATATTCCAACAATGCATATTAGATTACCCATCTGAATCGTCATCATTTTGTACTCTAATACAGAGTATGGTATAAAACAAAATGAAAATAAACGGTTTCGTTTTGATTCAAATCGGGTCCCCTGCCATCTCCCGACACGTGTTTCTTGGTTTACCCGTTATCAAGGAGGTTTTGCAAGAAAACCGATCTGAATCAAAACTCCCGTTCTGCTCGGTATTATTTTTAGAGGTCCTCCTTGATAACGGGTAAACCTAGAAACACGTGTCGGGGAATGGCAAGGGACCAGACTTGAATCAAAACGAAACCGTTTATTTTCATATAGTTTTTATGGTCTGCAAAAGCAAATATGGCGCTTTATGAGGTCAAAGAATGGAGATAAAGGAACTAAAAGAACAAAAAGACATAGAAAAGGATACATGGATTGACTTAAAAAAAAGTTCGATGCAGAGGATGAAGAAATGACGCCAGAACCGGAAGTTCGAAAACACTTGAAAAGTACAGAAAAGCTGGAGGTACGGAATACCAAACGAACTACTGAAATTCCGGGAGCAGCAGTGACAGAACATTAATTAAAAAAATTATAAAACATAAATAACGGAAGAATGGGAAACGAACGAACTAATTCTACTATTCAAAAAAGGAGATAAAAACAGCCAGAAAATTACAGAGATATCAACTTGTTAAATACTTCCCTAAAATTTAGCAGATGAACAACAGGGTTTTCGTGCTGGAAGATCGTGTAGAGATGCACTATTCGTCATAAAGTAAATTACTGAGAAATCACTAGAGTACAATAGACCAGCATTTCTATGTCTGATTGACTTGAAGAAAGCATTTGACAGAGTAAGACATAAAGATGTAATCCATCTTCTATATAATAGATAGCTTCCCCTAGATATCATAAAAACTATTTTTTTCACCCAATTTTGAAAAGAATGTGAAAACTTTGAATTATCCACGTCCGTCTGTCCGTCTGTCTCTCTGTCTGTAATCACAACTCCTCCGTCAACATTCCAGCTAGAATAACAAATGAGGTGTCAAATGAAAGCTTATAATCCAAGGACGGTACTAAAAGTGAGATATTTGACCTAGGCTGTCTGTCCGTAGGTCCGCCCGACCGCGAATATAACTCCTCCGTCATTATACCATATAGAATGACAAATGAGGTGTCAAATAAAAGCTTATAATCCAAGGATGGTATTAAAGGTGAGATATTTGACCTAGGCTGTCTGTCCGTCGCGCGTCGGTCCGTCCGACCGCAAATATAATTCCTCCCTTATTATACCAGGTAGAATGACAAATGAGGTGTCAAATGAAAGCATGTAATCCAAGGATGGTACTAAAGGTGAGATATTTGACCTAGGCTGTCTGTCCGTCGGCCCGTCCGACCGCGAATATAACTCTTCCGTCATTATACCAGGTAGAATGACAAATGAGGTGTCAAATGAAAGCTTATAATGCAAGGATGGTACTAAATGTGAGAAATTTGACCTAGGCTGTCTGTCCGCCTGTCCGTCCGACTGCGAATATAACTCCTCCGTCACTATACCAGGTAGAATAACAATTGAGGTGTCGAATGAAAGCTTATAATCCAAGGATGGTGTTATAATGCGACCAGAAGTCTGTTTTAAAGTCACCGGAATAGTACACGTGATATATTATTCGACGCTACTTCGCAAGAAGAGAACAAATATACACTTCCGGTTTCATGACTGTCTGTTCATCTGTCTTTCCGTCCGCGAATACAACTCCTCCATTATTAATACAGATAGAATGACAAATGAGGTGTCGAATGAAAGCTTATAGAGTAGAGAGTAGAGAGTAGAGTAGAGTAGAGTATTTATTGGTAATAATGTACAAATGTACTTTTACAGGTCAGCAATAATTAAAATTGTCTAAAATTACATTAAAAGTTGACAGTACTTCAGTAAAAAAAACCTATTACTAAAATTTAAAAACTAAACACTAATTAAATTACAGGACAAAACAAAATTTAGATCTGCAGTACTCCTCAAATGAGTAGAAAGCACCCATCAGAAGATAATTTTTAATTTGTCTCTTAAATTGGTTAAAATCAAGACTTTTAATAGATATTGGTATACAGTTATAAAATTTCAATGCTAGGTATCTGGTTCCATTTCTGGTCCTCTCAAGTCGACTGAAGTCTGGTACAAGGGCATCATGATTTCTAGTCTGATAAGTATGCTGTTGTGTTTTATACAGATCTACATTTTGATGAACATACAACAGGCACTGCATAATGTACACAGAAGGTAGTGTGAGAATCCTCAGGTTTCTGAAAGACTGCCTACAATCGTCCCGATAACCCTGACCTGTGATTATGCGAATACACTTTCTCTGCTGACCAAACACCTTATCTGTATGGCAAGAGTGTCCCCAGGAAAGGATTGCGTAAGTTAGTCGTGAGTGAAAGTTGCTGTGATATGATGTAAGAAGGGTTTGAAGGGAGGTAACCTTAGATAGGTTTCTAAATAAAAAGAGTTGGCTTGAGAGCTTTTGGGAAAGTTTCAGTATGTGCCGTTCCCAAGTGAGTCCCTGATCAAGATAAACACCAAGAAATTTAGCTTCCTGTGAACAATCTGTTAAAATGGGATGTGTAATGGTGTTATGTCTTAGGGTAAAGTTCACTGTTTGTGATTTTGAGTTATTGAGAGAGAGACGATTTGCCAAAAACCATTGGAACAAATTGCTCTCTGTGGTCTCAAGATCAATATCACTGATTTGGGAAGGGTGGTAACTTTGATAGCATGTAGTATCATCAGCAAATAGGACTGTGCTTACTGGGCCCTCTTGTGAAAATCCCAAGTCATTTATATAAATGAGAAATAATATTGGACCTAGAACTGACCCTTGAGGCACTCCATACATCAAAGGTTTTTTATCAGATTTAAGCTGGTTAAAAAACACATATTGAAATCTATCTGATAGATAAGACTCAATCAATTGAATAGACATAGGATGAAAATTATAGGCATGTAATTTTTTAAGAAGAATACTATGAGTGACACAATCAAAAGCTTTAGTAAGATCAAGGAACGAGGCAAGGGTATCAAGAAAGTTTTCAAATCCTTCCAAAATACTGCCTGTAAAATGATCGATAGCAAGTGTTGTTGTTTTGTTTTTTCTAAATCCAAATTGCTGCACTGCAAAAAGCCGATTAGATTCAAAATAGTCATTGATCTGCTTCTTTAGGATTCTCTCAAACACTTTGGAAAGAATTGGCAAAAGAGAAATTGGACGAAAGTTATTATGATCATCAGCCGAACCTTTACGTTTAAAGAGAGGTATGACTTTCGCAGTTTTAAACACTGAAGGAAAAATGCAGGATGAAATTGAGTAGTTTATTAGTTTAGTTAAAGGTAAGCTAATGTTGTGTTTAATTGCCTTGATTATTTTTGTGTTCATTCCATCCGGGTCCTTGCTCTGGCTATTTTTTAATTCTTCAATTGCTTTTACAACTTCCTCCAAATTTGTTGGCTCAAATCTGAAGGAGCAATGATTAGAGGCGAATGAAGGAGCATGTGGTATAAAACTAAGGTATGTATTGAATGATTGGTCAGTATGATTAAGTGTATTTATTACATTTTCAGCAATACCACAGAAGAAATCATTAAAACTATTTGCATTGAGTGATGAATTTTTTATTGGTAAATTCTTACATCTTGAGTTTATTAGGGACCACATAGCCTGTTGACGGTTGTTAGAGTTTAATATAAAATCATCATTAGATTTAATCTTTGCCTTATGTATAGCATGTCTGTATTTTTTCCTATATTCTGAGAGTGTTTTCTTTGTCACTAAAACGGGGTCACTTTTATTTAAAGATGTCAAAAATTGTAGTTTCTCCCTCATAAGTTTCAAATCATCATTAAACCAAGAATTTTTTTTACATTGTTTACCTTGGTCAACAAGCCTAGATTTTTCAGGAAAAGACAGATTTATTGCCTGCGTTAAAATATCGATAAACATTTTAAACCTTGAGTCCACATCAATACATTCATTATCAATAAATTCAAAATTTTGTAAGCAAAGATTGTTATTTAAAGAGGCCAGTCCCATCTCTGTAATGGGCCTGTAGCTTATTCTAGATTTAGAAGTAGTTTGGGACACTTCACATTTAAACAATATGCCTTTGTTGTCTGAAGTGTGTGAAAGATCAACAGCTTCGGATTGCAACATGGTACTATTAATATTTGTAAATATGTTATCAAGACATCTATTATAACGGGTGTTAAATTTTATTGATTTTTTGAGGTTATAGGATCTAAAGAAATTGCACAGATCCAGGGCTGCAATATCCCTTTCATTGAAGTGCACATTGAAATCCCCTGTTATAATAAGAGGTTTATTTGTATTTAACTTTTTGAAAACTTTTGACATTGTATTGAAGAATTGATTTAAATCACCATCTGGGGTACGATACACAGTGACAAGTTGAATATCAAATTTTACCAAATGTACACCTGTTATTTCACAATGTTTTTCAAGAGACAAACTTTCAAGATTTAATGAAACAGAATCAAAGGTTTCTTTAATATATATACTTATACCCCCATGAGAGCCCACAGTCCTTGCAAAGCCAGAAATCATTCTGTAGTTCTTAATTTTAATTGAAAATAGTTCCTCAGATACTAGCCAGTGTTCATTTATACATAAGCAATCTGCTGATACTTCATTGAGGAGGATCTCCAGATCTAAGAAGGAGGTACGCAAACATTGTATATTACAGTGTAAAATAGTTTTTTGTGCTTTCTTAAAATTTCCTAAAATACCTTTATTATTATTATTATGTACAGGAACATTTACTGCACCACGGTTTTCTTCAGCGGATTCACTGAGGATCGAGGGCGTTGAACATGGAGAAAATGGTTTATGTTAGTTCCCAGTGGCCATAAATCAGATGACATTATGGCATCATTGTTTATCTCAGGAACTCCTACCTTAAAAGAGCTATATAGGTGGTTCTTTTTGGTAACCATCTTCTCACACACACAGTCCTGGTCAAGCTCATATTTTTTGAGAAAGTTGAAAACATCAGTTGCTTCAGTTTCAGGAGTAAAACCTGATATAAATACCCATGATTTAATTGGAGTAGGTGCTACAACCTTTAGTAGGTTATCAGTGTTAATGCCTTTCTTGGGACTTGGTCTTCTGTTTTGTTTTCTTTTTTTATATGACACCAGTTTGAAACCATCATTTTCAGTCACTTCCTCTTGGATGACGGGAAGGATTTGTAACTCAGAAGAGAGTTGTGAGTTTAGATTGGAATCATTGGCAATGTGGCTTTGATCTTGCTGAGTATTGTGATGCAATTGCGATTTTTGTTGTTTTTGATGTTGACTGACAGTGACATTTTTGACGACTTTGACGTTGTCATCTTTCACTCCTTCCACTGCAGTTTGCGAAACTGTCGGTAATACGGTGTTGCCAATGTCAACAAAATTTCCTGTTAGCTTTTTAGGGGATGGCTTTGGTGGCTTTCTAACCTCACTTCTTGCGATGTCCAGTTTTTCTAGAAGAATTACCTGATTTTTGTTCAGCAAATCGTTGTTTTCCACCAATAGCTTATTTTTTTCCTCCAGAAGTTTGATGATAATTTCATACAGACCCTTCTCTGTCTCCCAAAAGTCGACACACCCATAAGCCGGAATGTGACGACAAGCTGCAGTCTTCTGAGTGGCTGCCTGAATTAAGCAGGATGAATGGAACGATTTTTCACATTTCCCGCATTGCACTGTGCAAGTTGAACTTTTCTTACAATGAAAACAGTAAATTTTCAACTTTTCGTCATGTTTTTCGCGTTGTTTTACAGACGCACTTGCCAAAACATTCCGACCGTCGGCCATCTTGGAGATATATTGTATTGTAAATTATAACCCAATGATGGTATTAAAGATGAGAAATTTGACATCGGACTTCCGGTTTTAGAGTTGCAACCGTATGAACTGTTCTAAAGTCACCGAAATAGTATAAGTGATATATCATTCGACGTGCCCTAGCAAGATGAGAAAAAAAATTGGTTTTGGTTTTTATATCATTTCTGCTTAAAAAGTTCTAACCTAATAGACGGAGAGGCAGTGCTGAAAAATCTATTTGAATTTACTAAAGCTAGATTTTCCACAGTTGATTACTGTGAGTTTGTAGAGAAACATACTACGGTCGGTCAAGCGAAACGTAGAACAGGGGTTACTGAGAGGGTATCAAAGTTGCTTTCCTACGAAGGTAATTATTTCCATTTACTAAGGCTGAAAATCAGTACACACATTCTAAATTAAATATAAATAAAAGTTATTATAGTCGGTCAGCTGTATGACGGGACAGAGCCGGTCGGTCGGTCCCAATAGTCGATTGAGGAAATGAAGCATTTTGGCTCGCAATTTTTTCGTCCAGCACGGATTTACTTGAAATTTTCACAGAAGGTAGGGAATAGTCCAAGGATCATTTTCTATATCATGCCGCTATCATACGCTAAAACCTTGGGGGTGGTTGCCACCCCATCTCGGGGTTGGAAATTTTTTATTACATTTTAACCATGTAATTCGATGGAAAATGTGATTCTAAGAAAAAAATGTTTTTTACATTTTCTTCGTAAAACTAATATTTTTTGAGTTATTCGCGCTTGAAAATAACAGTTTTTCGGCGAAGAGGGTTTTTTGAGAATACCTCGAAAAATATTCTATACATTTTTGGCGACAAAAAGTTTCTTCAAAAATGATTTTGTAGGATTTTTAAAGAGCTATAAGACTGTGTAAATTAAATTCCGTAAGATCCCTTAGTTTTTAATTGGGGCGGGTTTAAAGGGCTCGAATAAGGGGGTATTTGCTGGTAAATAGAGGTTTAAACAGCTATAACTGGCTAACTGGTTACTGTAATGAAAATATATGCAAAGGGTAATTTTAGTCATTAAAAAAGCTACAATTTAGTAATTTTTAATTTTTTTCGTATCTTCAGTATTTTCGGAGATATTTTGAAGTAAAAGGTAAAAAATATCAAATTGCAAAAAATAAATTTTTGTTTAAACTCCAATTTTTCCAAAATTAGGCATTTTAAATAGGTCAAACTCCTTGAGTGTATTTACAATATAAATATAAAAGGAACTACAGAAAGGTTAAGACTAATTTTGAATTAGGAAGGTAGTTAGGGGGTTGTTTTCACTGATTTTTTCGTAGAGAAAAACAGGTACCGACATTTTTTTGATTATAAGTCGCTTAATTTTCATGCTAGAAACTTTTTATTATTTTTTTTTTGAAAGGTCTAATTGTATACTTAGTCCTGTCGCCAGGGGGGTACAACGGCCTCCTTTATTCAGATGGACTTACCCAAGTTTTTTTCATGTATTTTGACCTGTAGAACACGAATTTTTTGGGTAACAGTTGATCCGGATGTCGATAAGATTGTTATTGACCAAGAACTTGAGGAATTACATAACCGCGATCTCTCGCAAAACAAAACATTTTTTGGTATTTTTTGGGTCATTCTAAGCAAAACATGTTTCTACAATTTTTTTCGTAGGATGGCTAGTTTTCGAGATAACCGCGGTTGAACTTTCAAAAAATCGAAAAATTGCAATTTTTGAACCCGAATAACTTTTGATTAAAAAATAAAATAGCCAGTCTGCTTACCGCATTTGAAAGTTTAAGTCAAATTATATCGGTTTTAATTATGTATTTGCATTGCTAAAAATTTTTTTATTGTTTAACAAAGCTATAAACACATAGTGTTTCCCGTGCCTTTACATGCGTTTTAACGCATGCTACGTAGAAATAGCCTCGATTGCACTAGTACCTATTCTACCTACTCGTTCGATTTTAAATGAGAAATCATAGAAAACATCACTCACGCACTAGGTGTTTGTAGCTTTGTTTAACAATAACACAATAAATTTTTAGTCAATAATCAAAATCAAATAGAATAATCAAAACCGATATAATTTGACTTGAATTTTCAAAGGCGCTAAGCAGAATTGCTATTTTATTTTTTAATCAAAAGTTATTCGGGTTTAAAAATTGCAGTTTTTCGATTTCTTGAATGTTCAACCGCGTTTATCTCGAAAACTGAGCATCCTACGGGAAAACTTGTTAGAACATTTTTTACTTAGAATGACCCAAAAAAATACAAAAAAAAAATGTTTTGTTTTGCGAGAAATCTCTGTTATGCAATTCAAGTTCTTGGTCAATAACAATCTTATCGACATCCGGATCAACTGTTACCCAAAAAATTCGTATTCTACGGGTCAAAATACATGAAAAAAACTTGGGTAAGTCCATCTGAATAAAGGAGGCCGTTGTACCCCCCCCTGGCGACAGGACTAACTTGAAAAAAGATTATTTAAGTTTTCCTCGAAAAATGCAAATTTTTCCCATTATTTGGCTTTGAATATTTCAAATTATGCATTTGAAGAAAAAAGCTAACCTTTAACATGCCGTATCTCAGTTTGTATTGGTCTTAAAGATATTATAGGAAAATAATTTGATTTGTGTTACTAAAAGATACAATTTCGATATCTACAGATTTTTTGGTTAAATGCATATTTTTCGAGGTACATATTCTCAAAAAACCGTCTAAAAAAGTCGATTTTTTCGTCGAAAAAGTGTTATTTTCAAGCGCGAATAACTCGAAAAATATTAGTTTTACGAAGAAAATGCAAAAAACATTTTTTTCTCAGAATCACGTTTTCCATCGAATTACATGGTTAAAATGTAATAAAAAATTCCCACCCCCCGAGATGGGGTGGCAACCACCCCAAGGTTTTAGCGTATTATAGCGGCATGATATATAAAATGATCCTTGGACTATTCCCTACCTTCTGTGAAAATTTCAAGTAAATCCATGCTGGACGAAAAAATTGCGAGCCAAAATGCTTCATTTCCTCAATCGACTATTGCGGCCGACTGACCGGCTCTGTCCCGTCATACAGCTGACCGACTATAATACCTTTTATTTATATTACATTTAGAACGTGTGTACTGATTTTCAGCCTTAGTAAATGGAAATAATTACCTTCGTAGGAAAGCAACTTTGATATCCTCTCAGTAACCCCTGTTCTACGTTTCGCTTGACCGACCGCAGTATGTTTCTCTACACACTCACAGTAATTAACTGTGAAAAATCTAGCTTTAGTAAATTCAAATAGATTTTTCGACGCTGCCTCTTGGTCTATAACCAGAACTGCCGTTATAGTCGCAGAAATAGTACATGTAACACATCAATCGAAGCGTATTGAAAAGTTGAGTTTTAATCTTTAGCTCCTGTTTTGAAGTCATTTCCGTTTAAACAATGATGACCCAAAGTTTAGTCAAAATGACTCAAAATTAGTAAAATCGTATATCGATCGACGCAAAGTTACACGAAGAGTTCAAATATTGACTTCCAGTTCTATTTTCGATTACTATGGGTGAAAACCTAGGACCTACGAAGTCCAATTACTTGTTGAAAAATCTACCAAAATGACAAAATGGAAGTCAGAATAGATGAACTTACAGAACCTATAGACATAGGCAGCGGAATAAGGCAAGTAACTTATCGAGCCCTATTCTTTTCAATTTAACTATGGATGAAATCATCAAAAGCATCAACAAAAGAACAGGATACAAAATGGAAAACAAAGAAGTAAAAACACTTCGCAGACTATGCGCGATGCAATATTGATAGTCCAAGATGAACATAGTATATTAGTCCATAGATGTAACATAAGAGCACAATAATTCAATGTGACAATATTATCTCAGAAATCTAAAATAATAGTAATCAGCAAAGAACCAATCAGATGTAAAATTGATGGCATCAGTATTTAACAAGTAATGGAAATAAAATACCGTGTAACTACACTGTCCAGCTACTGAGACCTGGACAAAGAAGTGAGAAATCAAGTACAAAAAGCAAATAGATTGGCAGGATGCCTTAATAACACTATATTATGGCGAAACTGACATATTAACACTGAGATGAAGTCAAGAATTTATATAGTCAGTGTAAGACCAATAATGACATATGCCATCAGAACCAAGACCCGACACAACGACAACATAAAGACTTGTGGACACGCCAGAGATGAGAATACTGAGAAGAATTATTGTAAGTACGTTGAGAGATCGAAAGAGGAGTGAAGACATTAGAAGAAAATGTAATGTATCGTGTATAAACAAATGAACACTAAATAGAAAAAAGAATGGAATAACCACATAAGCAGAATGTAGACCCCTTTGGTCAAAATAGCAAACGATAAATTACCAATCGGTAGAAGTATCGGCCGAGCGCGCAAAATATGGAGTGACAACCTTCCACAGGTATCAATCTTCTCAATCAGAATTGCTTATAAAGAGAAAAAAGAAGTAGAAAAGGAACAGTTCTAGTAAATATCTGTCAGCTCACGGTATAAGAGGTACGTCTCTTAATAGAATGAAAGAAATGCTAGAAGAAATAAAGAAGATAACATAAGCAAAATGGATTGATCCTTCCAATAAATGGGATCTAGAAAGTTTTTGCGACTTATAACTCACATCTTATAATTCATATATGTATATGTATATTAATATTCTAACTTGCAATACTGGTTTTGTTTTATTTCTATTATATTTTTTAGATAGATATAACTCTGTAATCAATTTCTGGGACGACGTGTACGGTTTTTCAATGAAGTGTATGAAGCCAGATGTCCTTCAAGAACCATTTGTCGAAATCGTTCCTGTGGAAAAACTTCTTACTGACAGTCAAGTGGTCACTGAAATAGACATAAAAACGTGTGATATGAACGCCTGCGTATTTAGGTAGGTAGGTGGCGCAATTGCCAATATCTAGTTGTTCCATCGCATCTTTGCACAAACGTAATGATTGATTTGCAAACAAGTTAAATCAAAACATTAAGTGAAACGTACGTCGGCATGTAGTTAATGTAATTATTAGGAAATGGCGATATCCCGGTATTTTATAAAGTTATTGCATTGAAGTGTTTGATCTTTTTTCACTATTGGGGAGATTGATAAACTCTGATGACTATTACTAATATAAAGATGAATATAGCACCGTAATAGTTTAACAAATAGTTAAACAGTAAACTCGAAAATAAACAAATAAGTTTCCGTTCGCCAGAACTATAGCCAGACTCATGTAGTATTCGCTGAGAGCGTTAACTATGATTATAGGTCACGTGGTACACTCTGACGGCGCGGGGGACGATCTTATGTATATGTTTTATGTGTGATTTACAAAAACAAAAGATTATTTAAAATTTTACTATCATCGGTTCGCTAAACTCAGACACAACTGGCTAGTGATTTTAGTACGCAATTTTTTTGTTTTTGGACAATTTTGCCAAAATTGGCAAAATTACGAACTATTTAGTAATTATCAACTATTTAGTAATTACTTTTTTTGCCAATTCTACCAAATTGGCAAAATCACTTACTAAAATCACTTGCCAGTTGTGTCTGAGTTTAGCGAACCGACTGTATAAATTTTGTGCTAATGTATCAATACATTAATAGAAATTTGCTATAAATACTCTATATGGTAGAAAATGTGTGATCTAATACATATAGTTTTAATATAAAAAAAAATACCAAGAGATTTTAAGGCTAATAGCCGAAGTGTGACACCACGACTATCATATTTTTATTATCCCTTTGTAACCAAAGGTTGAACAGCCAGGATTTGCCCAATCTCAAGCCTTTTTAATTCCTATAAAGTTGAAATTTTGCTTCAACTGCTGCTTAAGTATAGTTTTTTTAAGATAAAGATTTATTTTAAATTTAATCATAATTCGGTCTAAAATGTCTGATGTATATTTGCTGGTTCGGTTTAGGATTTAATAATGTATTTGGATTACTTCCAGACATTTATTTTTAATTAAAGTACAATTAAACTTACATCTTATACGTGACATTCCTCCGCACAATTAAACTTACATCTTATAAGTGACATTCCTCCGCCAACCCATAGGACATGACGGGAGTACATACAACACAGAACTATAACTAGACTGACTAGTTACCCTGACATCCCCTTTCCTTAGTAAAGCTAAAACAGAATTTACAATTACAGATCCAACCTCTGAGGACATTTAATTTTCCTTCCATAGGAATTAACCAAATGACGTGTACCAGTTTCATAAACTAAACTGTTATCTTCAGAGCTTGTATCGGTTTCATGATTTATACTATGATCTATTTCAATTTCTACATTATTACTGTTTATGGCATTTCCTTTAAAAATAAGATCCTCAACTACTGTCAACTACTCATTTCTGTATTTATAATAAATTTGAACTTTTTCCTCTACTTTATTATTTTTAGGCCACCCCTCTATGATATATTTTTTTAAAGCTTGTAATTCTGAATCATTTTTAGTTTTATCCTTAAACTCTTGCAATTTGCTTTCCGTTACATTGATTTCTGACATTATTAAACATACTTGTGCATTTATCTCACTGTCAAAATTATCAATTACTTTTTCTTCACTACAATATGCTCTAGACAAAGCGTCTGCTAGCAAAAGATCCTTACCTGGTTTATATCTTACTAAAATATCATACTTTTGGATTTGTAAAAGCATTATTTGTAACCTAGCTGGACATTTGTATAATGGTTTTTTGAATATTGTTATTAATGGTAAATGATCTGTTTCTACTATCACTTTTTTTGCAAAGACAAATTCATGAAATCTTTCTAACCCAAACTGTATAGCAAGTAATTATTTTTCAATTTGAGCATACCTCGTTTGAGCATCTGACATTGCTCTGCATATGCACAAGGAAGATTATTTTGTAGAAGCACAGCACCTAACCCGTTTTGCGATGCGTCTACTGAAACTACTGTATCTAATTCAATATCATAAAATTGTAATACAGGTTTATTAATTAGAACTTGTCTTAACTTTTCAAAAGAAATTTCATGTTCATTTTCCCAAATGACGTAGTGGATATGTTATGTCTGAGAAATTACCAATAAATTTACTTACATAAGTCAGCATACCTAACAGTCTCTGAACATCTTTTTATTTTCTGGTCTACGAAGTTGAGTAATTGCTTGTACATATTTTGGATTTATCTGGACTTATACCGTTGCCTGAAATTATATGACCCATATAACAAATTTGAGTTTTACCTAACTTACATTTTGACAAATTAAATTTAACATTGTTTCTTAGCAATTTTGAAAACTTCTTTGAGCCTGGCATCATGCTCTTCTTTGTCTTTTCCCTAAACAATTATATCATCAATGTATGTGTCGGCACCATCCATTTTGAAAATTTCCTTCAATTTACTATGAAACACTTCTGGAGCCGATACTAAGCCATAGGGCATTCTAAGAAACTTATATCTCCCGAGAGGAGTACCAAATGTGCAAAGATTACTACTTTCTGCTGTTAATGGAATTTGATAAAACCCTTGTGTTGCGTCTAAAGTACTGAACACAGTTGCATTGCGTAATTTACTCGTTATTTGATCTAAAGTTGGAATTTGACAATGTTCTCTTTTAACAACCTTATTGAGTTCAAAAGGATCTAAACAAATTCTCAATTTATTATCTGGCTTTCTTACAAGTACCAAAGGATTCACCCATTCTGAAGGACCTACAACTTTTTCAATAATTTTTTGCTTTTCAATATTGTTTAGACTTTCTTCTAAATTTTTAAGTAAAGGTAAAGCTACTTTTCTTGTTGGGTGTATAACTGGTTTTGCATTATTATCAATTTTTATATCATACCTTTTATTAATGCATTCTATGCCTGAAAAAATATCTTTAAATTGTTCAATTAAAATATTATATTCTTCAAAATCAATACCTACACTATTTACTTTAGATATTAAATTTAATTGAATACTAGAATTTAAGCCTAAAATTGCTTCAGTTTTAGAATTTACAATATAAAAGTCTAAATCATGTTCAACTTTATTTCTTTCACAGTGTAATGTGCATTTACCTACCACATTAAGATTATTTCCAGTGTAAGATTGTAGTTTTGTATTTGTTTTCATGATTACCCTGTTAGAAAATCCTAAAGTTTCAAAAATACTTATTGGTAATACATTTGCCATTGCACCTGAATCTATTTTGAAAGTAATTTTATGTTTATTTATATTTAAATCTGAAAACCATGCTGTATTTGTGAAAATATTTTCCCCTGCATTAACTTCTAGTACATTGCCTATGAACAAATCATTACAACTACTTGTTATATTTGTGAAATTATTTTCCCCTGCATTAACTTCTAGTACATTTTCTACGAACAAATCATTACAACTACTTGTTACCTTTGGACTTTTAGTTACAGTATTTATTTCATTAACCTTTTTGTTTTGAAATTTTTTCTTTCTACATACTGTTGCAAAATGATTTGGTAATTTACAAAAAATACATACCTTACCAAAGGCTGGACAATTATTTATCCGATGCGACCTTTGACCACATTTATTACAATTTTGTATATTCTGACTCACCTCCTGATGCTTCTCCTTCTCACCACCTTGGTAACGATTACTTGATTTGTTGACTGCTTCCACTTCTATTACATTACTCGAGGCTCCTACTCTTATCATTTCACTTCTGGCTCTGGATGACTCTATTACCTGGCAAAGTTCGATTGCTTTCTCAAATGTAAGACCATCTTCTTGTAATAGTCTTTCTCGTATTTCATTGTTCTTAATGCCACATATAATCATTGTTACAATAAGACTATCTTGAAGCTTTTCCAATTTGCATTTACCTGCCCTTTTCTTCAACTCGGTTATGAAATTATTGGTTGGTGGTCCTGGGTCTTGTTTGTAAGTAAAGAATTTATACATTTCATATGCAATATTTTCTTTTCCTTGGAAGTGTACTTCAAACTTTTCACCACATTTGCAAACGCAAATGTGGTGTATATTTTAGAGCCTTCCTCACCTATATAATGAAGCAGCTGGGCACACTGTGTCTCTTCGCTTTTCTTATTTATTTCCGAAGCAATTAAGTAATTTTCAAATCTCGCTCTCCACGTTTTCCAGTTTTCTGCTAAATTTCCGGTAGTACACAACTGTGTAATGCCTCTATTATCACCCATTTTCTTCTGTAATTTGTAATTTATTATAAAACCATTTGTTTCTATTCTTTGCGTCAAGATATAAGAAATTTGGCCTGGCGCTGGTGGGATGTCCCTACCGATTTAGTATCATAATAACAAACAACAAACCCTCCAGGAGCGGATTCGCTAAAATTAAGGGGAAAGGAACAAATGCAAAATTTTGACGCCTGTCAAAATTTTCAATGTGTTTTAAATGTAATCATTTTTTTCGAATCCTGAGAAAACTAATATGTAAGTATTTTTGAAAAATTTAAACGCAGAATGAAAAATTACTTTATTACCGAGGGCCGAAAGTCCCTTGGAATGAATTAAAAGTTTCTTTTGAATGAGATATTTGAAATTAAAAATCACACTAAATTTTCTCTTAGTTTTTCACCTCTGTAACTAATTAAAATAAACATTATAGAACTTTTCAGAGACTTTCGGCCCTCGGTAATAACGTAACGGCTTAAAGCCGAAAGTTCGTACCCATCCCCTTAACAAAAAAAATTCAAGTCTTCAAGTAGATATAATATTTTAATGGGGTTGGAATAATAAATATAAATTTAAATATATCATTATATTTATTACGTATTTATATCTATGTAGTTATAGGTACATTATTATGTACAATGAAATAAGAGAAATGAACAAATTAAAGAAATTAAGGAAATTAATGATAATAACAATAAAAGATTAAAAGAGTGGTAGCAAAAATCAGAATTAAAAAGATAACATAATAAAAAATAACATAGAAAATAACATAGAAAAATAAAATTTTGAAGTTTAGACGGAAAAAAATAAATACAAATTACAACTCTATGTCACTATCGCTGTCATCTTCACTAGAATCGTTATCTAATGTTATAATTATTGGTTTAATATGTGAGGTTAATGTTCTGTAATGATCTTCCGTTTTTATAACATGTGAAACACAATTTTGCCACAGTGTTGGGGAAATCTTTTTTATTTCTTCTACAACATGTGACACCGATTCGCTACTAAATTTGAGACAGCAGTTGTTTCGCCGTAAACTTTCCTTTTGTTGGCTCCAGATTAATTCAATGGGGTTGAAGACACAGTAGTAAGGAGGTAATCGCAATACATTATGACCATCACGTTTGGCTAATTCGTCTATAACAAATTGTTTCTCAAACACTTTTGTGTGAAGAACTTCCAACATTTCTTTTTTTGTATATGTTTCTTCAAAGTACAAATCATTGTCATACAAAAAATCAGATATCTGTTTTTTTGTCGAACCTACACCGGGGATTTTTCTAATTTGTTCGCTGTGATACGTTGCGTTATCCATTACAATTACACTTTTTGGAGGCAAATTTGGCAACACCTTCTTTTCAAACCATTCCTTAAACAAGCTACTCGTCATATTTTCATGGTAGTCCAGCTTTGAATCTTTAATGTTTTTTGCCGATAGTAAAAAACTTTCCCCTCCAAGCCAGCCATTTTTGGATCCAATGTTCAGAATAATTATTCGCTGACCTCTATTAATTGGATAATTGGGTGCACATTTAATAGAATCGTCTGTCCAACCTTTTTGAGCAGTATCGTGGGTATCGAACCATGTTTCATCTAGATAAAATATCGGTCTTCCTTCATCTCTAAATTTAGATATAGCATCCAAGTATTCATTTCTCCATTTAATTAGACGAGGAGAATCCATTATTGATGATCGCTTATTAATTTTCTTGTATCGAAAACCAATGTGATTCAAAAATCTTGATAAAGTTGAAGGCGAATACGTAATGGAATAGTCTTTAACAAGTTGATCGTAGATCATACTAAGCGTTGGAACTAGGTTCTTTGAATAGAAATTGTAAATTGCTCTTCTAATTACCTCAGAATCTTTTTCATTTACTGCTTTATGTGTAGAAAAGTCACTCCGCTTTTTACGAGGTTGAATTCTATTCGTAACAATTTTCCACACTGTTGTATATGACATCCTTGTCGGTCGAGATGTTGTCTTGATGAGGAATTTACCGTCTTCTGGATTTGAATTATCTTCTTTTACAGTTTGATAAACATTCCCAATAATTTCTTTGGCATCATCAGATAAATGTACACGTATTTTACACTTAGCACTAGCTTCACCGACTTCAGACATTTTACTTGAATACTCGCGATCTAACCTTCTACTAGCATCTAAATGCAAGAAAATAACTGCCTGAATGTTCAAATGTCAAACTTAAATATGTTTGCCCCCCTTTCATAATGTTCCATAATGTATGTTTACTGGATAAATAAATGATACTTAATTTTACCTAAATAGCACGAGAATTATGTGTAAAGCTATAGAATAATAATTAGAGGTATATCTTATCTTTAACTAATGCTCTTTCTAATGATTCTTTAATTTTTTTATTTAAATATAGAAAGCTGCATTATCGGAAGTCCATTTTGTTTAAAGTGAAAACGATATAAAACACATTATAATCTAACTTCATAAAATTCACGTAATGAGCCCATTGGACATAAAAATTGTTTGTGATCGTTTGTAATTGATTCCAAGCAAGTTAATTTCAAATGACTAAACGAATTCGTCTACAGTAAA
Organism: Diabrotica virgifera virgifera; assembly: GCF_917563875.1. Lineage (NCBI taxonomy): Eukaryota > Metazoa > Arthropoda > Insecta > Coleoptera > Chrysomelidae > Diabrotica > Diabrotica virgifera. The sequence continues at coordinate 89,077,567 of NC_065447.1, read as the reverse complement.
CAAAATTTTTAATACATTGTCTAGAAATTTTAATTTTAATAATTTATTTGCATTGATAGGTAACGAGTCAGTTCTGTAAATAATATAAAGTACGACCCTAGTAGCTGTTCCAAAACTATTGCCACCCGTCGCAAAGACAATTGAGGGATTAGTAACGTCAACTATTTATTATGATACTAAATCGGTAGGGACATTCCACCAGCGTCAGGTCAAATTTCTTATATCTTGACGAAAAGAATACAAGACTTGTCTTGGAATTTTTAGGTTATGGACGATGCATCTTTTGAAATTTTTTAATTGTATTTATATCTCATCCATATCATTCAGTATAAGAATTTAATTGTACCAACTACTGAATGCGCCATGTATATTTGCTGGTTCGGTTTAGGATTTAATAATGTATTTGGATTACTTCCAGACATTTATTTTTAATTAAAGTACAATTAAACTTACATCTTATACTATCTGCCTAAAGTGACATTCCTCCGTCAACCCATAGGACATGACGGGAGTACATACAACACAGAACTATAACTAGACTGACTAGTTACCCTGACATATGAAATATAGTTTTTTAGTGATATTCACCAAGCAAGGTTAGGAGCTTTTGTGAACCATTGTATTTTGTATAATAAAAATGGTAATTTGCTTTACCCCGGATTGTAAACACTATAGTGACAAAGGGATATGTATATTCTTTGTGTTTCCAAAGGATCTGGTTGAAAAAAGAGGTGGATTTCATTACTAACGTAAGAAAATATAGTGAAGAAAAAGAACTGAATTTATCTCCCATGGGAAACAGCTTACAGATTTAGCTGTTATGAGAAGCACTATCGACATGTCAGATCCCCTCCATGTCAACCCTCCCAGCGGATAATGACAACTTGTATGTTAATAGTTATTTATGTAACAAGTCAGTAAAGTGACTCTTTATCGAAAGAGGTCTGATATTACGAGAAGAGCGAGCGTAGCGAGCGAGTCTTTACTGAGGTGGTGCATACAAAATTTTATCGCCAACATTATATTTTTTTAAAAATCCACAAGGAAAAAGTTTTCTTGTATTTTTTTAATTTAATGTCGTCCGAACCACTGGGGTTATAGACGACAACAATGGAAAATACATATTAAAAATAAAAAGAGATTGTAATATTAAGTAAATACTCGTACATAATGTACTAACAAAAAGTATACCTGACAAAGGACATCGCACACATCTTATGGAAAATATAATGTCACTCAAATTCAATAAAATTTATACGAATAGATTCGTTTTAAATTAACGGTCAAATCTTATCATTGCGCCAACTCTTAATTATGATTAATTACGGCGCAAATTGCAATTAAAGTTTATCGAAATCACATTTTTGGAGTCAGTAAAACTGTCAGTTACAATCACTATTGCTCTGGGTGCTATTCAAAAGAGCTTAAACCCCGCTGGGCCTAAGCGGATTAGTGAAACTAATCCGCTGATTTATGGAGTACCGACAATTTGGGTATTATAAAATATTTTTTCTCTCTCTAACTTATGTACGTATCCATTTGATTTCAGATTTATTTATATCAATTTCTGCTCTTATTATTGAAAATATGGAGTTGGCGCAATGATAAGATTTGACCGTTAATTTAAAACGAATCTATTCGTATAAATTTTATTGAATTTGAGTGACATTATATTTTCCATAAGATGTGTGCGATGTCCTTTGTGATAAAATTAAATGTCTTTTATTCCTATTTCCGTTCAAAACTGTATATTGTTGATATTTGTATTGTCTCTAAGAAGGTCAGATATGTCCCTGGGAAGGTTGAGTTTACTTCTCGTTTGCTGGTATATTTGACAATCGGTTAAGATCTGTTTTATTGATATAAAATAATATTTGCCAACTAAATTTGATATTGGTTTTAAATCTTACTTACAATTTACAGTTTAAGAACTTTTCAAATTTTAGACGTCATAATAATTTCATGACAGTGTTAGCTAACTTGCAAGATGGCCGCTTTCGATTTTTAATCGATAGTTATCAATATTGAATAATTACTAAATCGGTAAAGTTTTAATTTATTTTATATGAATATAATTACGAAATACTACAGAATTTCACTTTTTGACATCAATTTAATTGATAATATAGCAAATTGCGTACAATATTTTTAATGATTAAAGTAAATAAATTTTAAGTCCACTCAAATACTCGCCATTCGATTACTGCCATCGACCACTTACATTCAATCTCGGTTAATTTGATTAATCGCGGCAGGTAAAGTAAAATTCTTCTTTCAGTACAATAAAGTGCTACTTTACTGCCGCAAATGAGGGCAAATGAGTACAATAATGAATGACTTTGGTGACGGTTGGCGATAAAAAATATTACTTGTCACATTAGCTTAAAAATAAATAATTACTGCAAATAAAATTACAATGAAATGTACCGGGTGTCCCAATAAGAATGGCTCTCGGCCATATCTCAGGAAGCGTTTATAGTACAGTTTTGAGAAAAAAATATTTATAACAAAAGTGGCCTCGGGAAAAGCCTGGAAATTATTTTCATAATTGTAGGTCCACCGCTAGAGGGCGTAATTGAATATCAAACATTAAAAAATTCAAATTTTACAAAATTTACCTAATGAAAGGGCACTGGAAATCAATTCATCGTATTCTTCATAAAATTCTGCGCATATTTGATTTCACAAGTTTAAGTCTACCTTTGCAAATAAGAGGTGGGGGTGAGTGGGAACCTTCTTATGAAAAATTGGCTGTAAGTCCGGTTCTGCTAAATTGAATTTTGCATACTTGGTCTTGTTGAAAACAGCTCTTTTTTGTCAATGTAAGAGTCTTATTTTCGAAATAGCCTAATAGGTAATATGCCAGCTAGTAGGCGTTATTTAAGTATTTTCGTAAATCTAGTTTTCTTTGGAGAATATTAAATACAAGTATGCATTTTAATCCTATATTACAAAATTAGACCAAATTAGCAACATAATACCGAAAACCGCATGTCGATACCTTTTTTCTATCTCGAGATATCTTAAGAAACATGTAAATTTTAAACAACTGTTAATGTCACCGGTAAACGAAGTTAAGGAAAAGTAGTGTGCTATGGAAAAAACAAAGAAACATATTCCACATGTAAACGTATATAATTAATTAAAACAACAATAAGACAAACAACACTATAAAATATAACAAAGAAATAAAAGCAACTAGTTACTTAGTGACGATTTAACTGTTCAAATTGTTGCCCATCATTTTCGATGCAAGCATTTACTCTTTCAAGAGTAGATTGAACAGCAGTCTCAATTTCTGCTTTCGCAATGCTTTGAATGGCGTTTCGTATTCCCTAGATTCTAGATCATGTTTTCTCGAGTAGTGAGCCTAGCGGCAAAAACAAGGTATTTAATCCGTCCCCATAAATAAAAGTCTAAAACAGTTAAATCTGTTGCTATTCAATCTACTCTTGAAAGAGTAAATGCTTGAAAGAGTAAATCCATCGAAAATGATGGAGAACAATTTGAACATTTAGGCAGTCACTAAGACTAGTAGTTGTTTTTATTTCTTTGTTATATTTTATAGTGTTGTCACAGAATAAATAACCACACAGAAGCGAAACTCCTGACGAAAACGGTAACACAATTTTCATGCTCATATGTCAACGTAACTGGTGCAACCTCACTTTTGCGACTGACGTGACAGTTGTTTATAGTTAAATTTTATATTTATATATGTTTTATTTTATATTTTATTTATATTTTATAGTTAAATTTTATATTTCATATTTAATTAATAACTACTTGTCAAAAATATTACCTAATTTGGAATGGTCTATTCCTTAGAACAGCAAGTTCTATTCTGTAACTGGTGCACAAGGTCAAATATTTCGGTCCCTACAAAATCAATGGAAATGACAGTCAGATTCGCTTCTGTGTTGTTATTTATTCTGTGGTGTTGTTTTAATTGATTATATACGTTTACATCTGTAAAATGTTTATTTGTTTTTTCCATAGCACACTACTTTTCCTTAACCTCGTTTACCGGTGACACTAACAGTTATGTTTAAAATTTACACATTTCTTAATATATCTCGAGATAGAACAAAGGTATCGACATGCGGTTTTCGGTATTATGTTGCAAATTTGGTCTAATTTTGTAATACATGATTAAAAATGCATACATGTATTTAATATTTTCCAAAGAAAACTAGATTTCTGAAAATAATTAAATAACGCCTCGTAGCTTGCATATTACTTATTAGGCTATTTCAAAAATAAAACTATTACATTGGCGAAAAAGAGCTGTTTTCAACAAGACCAAATATGCAAAATTCGATTTAGCAGAACCGGACTTACAGCCATTTTTTCATAAGCAGGTTCCCACTCACCCCCACCTCTTATTTGCAAAGGTAGACTTAACTTGTAAAATCAAATATGCGCAGAATTTCATGAAGAATACAATGATTGGGTTTCCAGAGCCCTTTCATTAGGTAAATTTTGTAAAATTTTGATTTTTTAATTTTTGATATTCGATTACGCCCTCTAGCGGTGGACCTACAATTATGAAAATAATTTCCAGGCTTTTCCCGAGGCAACTTTTGTTATAAATATTTTTTTCTCAACGCGGTACTATAAACGGTTCCTGAGATATGACCGAGAGCTATTCTTATTGGGACACCCGGTACAAAGACTAAAAGTTTAAATAAAAATTACAATGTAACGTACAAACAAAGACTAAAAGTTTCAATAATCTGAAAAACCATTTTTAAGAGCGTAGGCGCAAAATTTCGGGCAAATGCTTTTAAATGCATTCAATTTTTCGTTTTAATCGATCATAAATATTTTTAAAAAATTTAAACGCAGAATGAAAGATTACATTATTACCGAGGGCCGAAAGTCCCTTGGAATAAACAAAAAGTTTCTTTTGAATGAGGTATTTAAAATTAAAAATCACGCTCAACTTTCTCTTTTTTTTCACCCTTATAACTTTTCACCCTTTGTGATACTAGTAGAAACTAGTATTGCAAAATAAAAAAAAATTTACTAGTAAGCAAAAAAGGGACTATGTAGTATAAAAATTAATTCATGAATAATTTCATGTATGTGCAAAGATCCGTTGGAACAACTGTAGCATACTGTCCTGTCTCTCTCATTAGAAAATATCAAACTAACTTTTTAGATCTAACACTAATGATGATTTTTTATAAAAATCGAAAACGTTTTGTTGTGGTGTAGCCCTTTAAAGGGATTTTAATAAAATTTTATACTTTTTACAAAGGATTTTTTTCCAATTTTATCAAACTAATGTTAAATCACATAAGTTCCGTTCTTTTAATTCTGACATTGTATAATTTTTAATATAAATTCTTTATTTTTAGCTCGAAATTTAATTTGACCTCTGCTCGAGACGGAATTTTAACGGCGATTGCAGGTTACTTTGACACATTTTTCGATTTGGAAAACAAAGTGGAATTTTCTACCGGACCAAATTCAACCAGGACACACTGGCAACAAACCTTATTCTTTTTGCCAAACACGATAGATATGAAAGCTGGTAAGTATTGTTTGATTGGATGCAGTTTTTGTATGGCAGATCTCGTTTCTGTCGTGTATGTCATTATTGGTCATATATTTGCTTTGTAAATTCTTGTCTTACTTTTCATCCTAATGAAAATGTTTGTTCCTTCATAATGTATTGTTAAGACATCTTGCTGTTCCATTGGTTTTCTGTATTTATTTTTCTACCTCTAATTCTAAATCAACGTAACTATGTGGTTTGAAAAGACCAGTTAAAAGCTTACTTGTTATGTTAAACTTTTGGAATCAATATCTTCGTAAGTTGTCCTCATTTCCGGGTGTTATTATGGCATCGTGTGCATAGCAGCGGATCGTAACTTCTTTATTTCCCATATAACCCTTACCCCCCTCGCGTTTTTAATTATTTCATCCATTATGAGATTAAATATTGTAGGGCTTAAGGAGACCTATAGTTGTGACTGCGTCTAGTTTCTCTGTCAGTTATACATCTATTCTGGCCTGTTTTTTGTTGTACTCGTATATTAGGCGAGCGGCAGGCACCCCCACAATGACAAGGTACGGACCACAGTGTGGTGAATGGCTAATTTTCGTCATACTTTTTATTTTTTTGATGGTGCTGAAAACGAAAATGAGGTTTATTTTGAATTTTAAGTGGGAGAACATGGTCAAAAACGCAATTTTACTGTAAAGAATACTGTAAAAGAAATCACGTTTTTTTTGCGTTTAAATTGCTACTTAAACAAATGATTCTATAAAATGATTCGATCTAAAACTCCCTAGAAAACGTGCTTGCACTCTATATTTTAACATAAACGTGATTAAAAGCTAAATTTTAAACTTTGTCACTCAACTTTTGCTATTTAACTTTGCAATTCGTGAATCTTCACCTTGTACTATAAAAAATTCATAACTTTTATTGTAATACGACTGAAAGATTGAAACAGGTCCCATTGTCTTCAGAAAGGTGGGAGATATTATGTTTATTATGCATATAAAGGTGTATATTATACTGTAAAAATTTCAGAAAAAAATATTAAAATAGAACAGGGTTGTAGTGAGTTAAACGCAAAAAACGTGATTTCATTTTTAGGGTTAAATTACGATATTGACAATGTTTCCCCACATAAAATTCAAACCTCATTTTTGTTTCAATCGCCATCAAAAACATATGATCAAACATAAGAATGATCAAAATTAGCCAATCAGCACACCGTGGTCAGTATCTCGAGAAATGAGCGTTTAAGGGGGGGGGGGAGGGGTTGGTGGGTGCCACTCGTCTATAAAATCACATAACTTTTTTCCTGTTGCATATTTTGACTTATTTTCCAGAATCCTGTTGCTTATTTGCAATTCACGAATCTGTACCTTTTACTTTTTTTTTTTTTTTTATTATCTCCCTTTATTGACAATCAGATATAAAACAAACATCTATAAGTCAATTTGTTGGTCTTACATTAAATTAAATTATTGTAAATGTGGTGACGTGGAGAGGTAAACATCCAGCGATGTTTCCTCAGTTACCTCTTAGGTCGGAGGGCCAGCTTCTTCTTAGTCTTCTATTGTGGACAGGTTGCAGTAGTGGATGAAGTAGTGGATTAGGATGGTCTTCTAGTTTGTTGTGGTGTTTTCTGTTGTTTTCTCGGATGACTTCGGTTACATATGGAATTTTTAGATCTGTGTGTAGAGTTTGGTTTGATACATACCATGGTGCATTAACTATTGCTCGAAGTATCTTGGATTGCGCTCTCTGGATAATCACAGTATTGGATTTGCTAGCACAGCCCCACAGTTCAATGCCATAAGTCCAGATTGGCTTTATCACTGTTTTATATATTAGCAATTTGTTTTCTATTGAAAGATGGGAATTTCTTCCAATGAGCCAGTAAAGTTCTTTGGTTTTTAGGTCAAGTTGCATTCTTTTCTTTGTTATATGGTGTTTCCAGTTGAGTTTATTGTCAAAGTGTAGCCCTAGATATTTGACTTGATTACTTTGTGGTATTTTTATTTGATTGATGGTTACTGGTGGGCAGGTTCCAGTCCGGAGAGTGAATGTTATATGGGATGATTTTGTTTCGTTTACCTTAAACTTCCACTTCTTCAGCCATATTTCAAGTGAGTTTAGATGCTCTTGGAGATTTTGTGTTGCTGCAATAGGATCGTCATGCTTGGCAAAAATAGCAGTGTCGTCTGCAAATGTCCCGATGGTTGTTTTATCATTTGTAGGCAAGTCATATGTATATAGTATGTACAATAATGGTCCTAGTATGCTCCCTTGAGGTACGCCAGAGTGAATAGGCTTGTATTCCGAGACTTCTTCATTAACTTTTACTTTAAACTGCCGTTCGTGTAGGTAGGCTCTCAGTAGGTTGTAGTAACTTGCTGGAAGAATTCTTTTTATTTTGCATAACAAGCCTGGATGCCAGACTTTGTCAAAAGCCTGACTGATGTCTATAAAGGCTGCTGTGCAGTACTGCTGATTTTCAAGTGACTGGTTAATGGCGTTGACTATGCGATGGCATTGTTGTATCGTTGAATGGCTTTGTCGAAATCCGAACTGATGATCTGGGATCCAATTTTGTGGATTTATTTCTGCATTTATTCTGTTTAGGATAAGTCTTTCAAGCAACTTGGAGATTGTTGGTAATAAGCTGATAGGCCTATATGATGAGACATCTAGAGGGTTTTTGCCAGGCTTTGGTATCATAATTATTTGTCCAATTTTGAGTGCTTTGGGCCAGTAGTCACATCTAAGTATTGCATTGAATATGTGCAGTAGTTTAACTATGCCCTTTTTGGGTATTTCTTTTAACATTTTTGCGGTTATCAGATCTTCGCCTGGTGCCTTCTTTGGGTTTAGGGTGGCAATTACGTCTCTAATTTCTTTTGGAGTAAATAGTTTTATTCGGTCCTGTATCTGTAGTGGTTCTTCTAATATTTGGTTCGCTTCTGGTACTTGGTCGTCATTTAGTGGAGTAAAAACTTCTGCTAAATACTCGGCAAATAGGTCAGCCTTTTCTTTATCACTTTTTGCCCATGGTCCTGGTGGTGTTGAATTTTTACGTATTGGAGGTAATGCTGTTATTGGCTTTCTCTTACTTTTTATGGGCTTCCATATAGAGTTGTCTTGTCTTGAAAGATTGGTGATATAATTCGTAAATGACTCATTTTTGACTTCTTGCAGCTTTGATTTTAATTTGTTGCTGATGCGATTGTATCTTGTTCTGCTGTCTGGTGTGTGTGTTCGTTGCCATGCAGATCTGGCCTTTCTTTTTTCAGCTACCAGTTTTTTTATTTCTAAAGGTATATTACTTATGTTTCTGTTGGGACTACTTTGTGGGGTAGCTGATTTAGCTGCATACTGTAGTATGTTTATAAATTTGTTATAGTCCTCTTCTATTTCTTCCGGTTTTTTCAGCCTCGTTGTTATTTCGATAGTATCGTGAATTATTTGTCGGTAAGTGTCCCAGTTTGTTTTATTGTTGTGCAGGTGGAGTTTTGGTTTTTTAGTGATAACTGTTGTACTTACCGTTGCTATTATTGGGCTATGGTCAGTAGTTAGGTCATAGCTTGGTGTTATATCTGTATAAGTTATACCGATACCGTTTGTTATGAAGAAGTCCAATAAATCTGGTTTTTTGTTGGGATCGGTCGGCCAGTATGTTGGTGTTCCCGTTGAGATAAATGAGTAATTCTTATTTTGTATAACATGTGCCAGTTCTCTGCCTTTTGTTGTTATAAGTCGTGACCCCCACAAGGTATGCTTGCTGTTGTAATCTCCCCCAGCAATGAATTTTGGTCCTAAAGTTTGGAAAAATTCTTCATAGTGTTCTCGTTTTAGATTATGGCGAGGAGGGCAGTACACAGCTGTTACGTTGACATTATATGGAAGTGCTTCAACGCTTACTGTCGTTGCTTGTATGTGTTCTTCTTTGTACTTCAGTAGTTCATGATGTTTAATATTTTCTTTGATGAGTATTGCTGTACCTCCGTGGGCTGTGCCGTCAGGATGCTCAGTATGATATAGTTTATATTTAGGTATGTTAAAATAAGTTCTGTTTGTGAAGTGTGTTTCACTAATTAAAAATATGTCAATTTTATTTATGTCTAGAAATATTTTCACTTCTTCTGTATGGCTTGGAAGGCCGTTGGCATTCCATTGGGCTATTCGAAGAAACTTAGCCATTTATTTCATTTTGTTCATAAGCATGGTAAGCATGTTGAGGACCATGCTATTTTGTTGGATTAGTTGGTTGAATAGATTCTTGAATTCTTCCAAAAACTTGTTTAACACAGTGGTTGTATCTTCTGTTTGGTTGCGTTTAGTTACTTCAGCATAGCTCATGCCCTGGGGCAGTGGATTGGATAGTTGTTGTGTGTTTCTTGTGTATATATCATTTGTGTAGATTGCTGATGGGTTTTGATGCTCTCCATTGTTTTTATTGCTTCCTTTGGTAAGTTTCTTATAGTGATCACATCCCTTGTAATTGGCTGGGTGGCCTCCATTGCATAACGCACATATGGCTGGCGTCTCCTTTGACTTTTTGCACGTGGTGGTATTGTGTGAGCCTCCGCATTTTACACAGACGTATGGTTTATTACAATATGATTTGGAATGTCCATATTGTTGGCATCTCATGCACTGTATTATACTGTTTTTTTGAGTTCGTGGAGGTTCTATGTGTACTACTCTGTTCTGTAGGCCTGTTATATTATAGACATCTTTGTTGTTTTGCGCGGGTTCTAGATCTACAAAGAAGAGATTAAGTGGTTCTTTGGTTTTTTGTTGTTTTACATTAACTATGTTTCTCACTTTGTGCCCTAACTGAGATAGCTCACTTTTTATGTCATCAGTATTGGTTGAGTGATGTAAGTATCTGATCACGATTCTGTAGGCTCGTTCTTCTTTTAGTTGGTACGTGTGATGGTATATATTTTTTTCCTTGAACTCCTTAACCAATTTTCGGTATATTTCTGGTGTTTCACAATTTATTTTGACAACGTTGTTTATTAAACTTTTTGTCTGGTATTCTTCTTTTTTGGCTATTTCCTCTAATTGCTTTGTCATCTCTTTGAAATCCTGTACCCCGTGTACAAATATTGGTGGAGGTTTTGGTATTTTGTTGGTTTCGACGTTTCCAATATTTTCTTCTGTTTCTTTCGACAGCGGTTGGAATCGGTTACCTGTTTCAATTTCACTTGGATTTGGTTTGTTGTTATGTATTTTCTTTCTTTTATTGCTTCCCATGACTTGCCAAGCGTTTTTACTGTTTGTCTGATTTTCTTCTTCATCTTCACTGGTTGATGTCATATAGTGAGTTTCTCTGTCTTCGATATTTGCACTATTTTTACTTGATGTCGGCATTTGCTGCTGAACTGGTTGAGAGCTGAACTGGTTGGTATTTACTGTCTGTATAGGAGTTGTATGATACTGTTGTTGCATAGTTGGCATATTCATGTTCATTGCATTTTCTGGTTGCTTCATCATTGTTGGCTGCCACTGTAGTTGGTTATTGGTTGCTTGTGGTATTTGTAAATTTATTGGATCACTCTGTATGTTTTGTTGTTGATAAACTGGTTGTCCATTTCTGAACCCAATAAGATTCCCCGAAGGGAACATATTGTTTTGTTTTTCTCACTTATTGCTAATGGGTTTTTTTTTATTGTTGTTGATAAGATAATTAGAATTCCTAATCACCGGTTTTTCGGAGCGCTTTAACGATGTTTACACCTCGATGGCCCAGCGACGACTATTACCTTTTACTTTAAAAAAGAATGTGTGTGTACTTTGTACGCACGTAAGAAGTTATACTTCTATTATATGATTTAAACGAAATTAATATACTTTTTATTTATATTTTATTTAAATATTAAACTAATTTATACTTACTACTTCTCAAACATTTTTATTAAAACAGTGCCAAAAATTAAAATAATAAAAGAATAAAACACACACAAACACATTAAAAATGCCACAAATGATTTCTGAACATTAATTGTCGGAAAATTTTTTAACTAAATACGTATTTTCTGAAAATAAAATTATATAATAAATATACTTACAATCATAAAATGTATAAAAAAAAATAAAAAGATAAAAGTTTTTTATTGGGATTCGAACCAGCTATCAGCGCGGTTGGTATATTGGGGTTCATTCGCCTTAAACGGTTCGCCACGGAGGCAATGTGTCATTATGTGCGAAGATCGACTAACTAAACGGATTAAGCTTTTGACATTTTTGAATTAAATTAAATTATTTTGATTTTGAATTGAAATGATTTAGAATTGAAAAAATACAACAAAACATAGAGTAAGAAAACAATATATTAGGTAAACATTGATAGAAATTTTGATGGTAATCAAATTATGTAAATAAAAGTATTACATACTATGTATTTTGGTAGGTTCAAATAGGTAGGTACCTATGATACATTTACAATTATTACGTACCTGTTGCTTTTAAAAACTATTTAAATGTCACTACAATTATAAACTTTTTTGTTTCTGTCCTCACAACAATAAAACTAATATATTATACATTTGTTTACCTTCATATTGAACAATTATTTATTATTGACAGATCATTTCAACACCCAATCAGAGCCGTATAACGACTAATACCATACCGTCGGTGTGCGCATGCGCGCAGATCAATATAAATTCACCCTCAATATCAATCGCGCCTAAAGAAGTATAACTTCTAAATCATCTTGGAGAAGACTACTAACTCAGTGAGAACTTTATTAGTGGACTGTTTAGCATAGGAGTGAATTTAAAATAAAATAAAAAAAAATAACAGTAAAAAAAAACCAGACCTTAAAGTAAATTGCAATAAAAATATCTCCTACCTTGTCATTTCTCGTTGCACAAGCTGGAGCAGGCCTGCTATTCCTCGTATTGAGCAGGCGTACTGCTATTGCTGAGTAGTATAAATCACTCGCGAGGACTATATTGAGTTTCTATACACTTTTCGGAATAATTGTAAGTGACTGTTAACCAAGAGAGTTGGTTGGCGAATTGTCGTTTTTAAAATGATACGAGTAGGTAGGTAATTATATACAAAAAACTTTAAGGTTTTTACTTGAAAATAAAGATAAAAATTAATACATACTTACTGAATTAAGTACTGGCCTACTCGTATATACGGGGTGTCCCAAAACTAATAAATAATTAGAAACAATGGAAATAATAAATTATTTCAGTACCTAATAATTAATTATAATATTGAAAAGAAAATGAATTAAAATATTCTTTACAAAAACAAGAAAATTCAAAATTGTCATTCCTACTTGTGTGGACGAACCAACTTCAAAAATTCGTAATTTTTATTAGAATAAGACTAAAGGCTGATTCTCATTAGCATGCAAGGCAAGTGCTCGGCATGGGCAAGGCATCGGCTCGGCAAAATACATTTTATATAAAATCTTATGCACTTCACGGGATGTAATTCACACTATGCGTGCCAGGCACCGGCAAGCGACAATTTCTTTTCGAAACAATCTTTGCCGAGCACGTGCCTTGCCGTTGCCGGTCCGGTTCCTTGCACGTCTAATGAGAATCGGGTTTAAAGGTTTGGGACAGGTCCCATAGTCTTCAGAAAGGAAAAAATATAGGCTATCAAAATTTCAGAAAAAAATATTAAAATTGAACAAGAGTTGTAGCGAGTTAAACGCAGAAAAACTTAATTTTATTTTTTTTTATTTTTAGTGACTATCTGTTTTTTAATGTGCATCCAGTAAGTTGTCATTCCATCTTTTTCGTGGTCTTCCCACTGATCGTCTTCCCATTGGGGAACCGTATCTCGCCGTCTTTACTACGCTCTTATTTGTCATTCGGCTTATATCGCTCATTTACCAGAACAACGTGACATTTCAAAATATCTGATCTTTGTATTATTCGTTAAATAAATCCGCCGTATTTCATTCTATATACTGAAAAAACGTGGTATCTTTACCATTAAAGTAAACTGAGCTTTGGAGGGACAGACACAGAAATGATGTGACAACTCATCTTGTAGCGTTGTTTCTTTTGGACACCTCGTTATTTTCGATAGTGTGACATATTAGTTGTGATCTGTTTGGCGTAGGGTAAAGCGCTCTCTGTTTTCACAAACAACGTGACATCACGACTATACCACCCTGTTATTGCAAAGGTAAGCTACAATCAAATGTTTTATTTTATTTCTAAAATGTAACAAAGTTATTTGACACGTTAATCCAGAAAAAAATCAGTAACATGTGAAGTAGTCTTATCATTGATATCACGTTATTGTTGTAAAAATATTCTTTTTCATAGGTAATATCATAAGAAGAACCAGTGTTGATGATAAACTGGATATTTTTGTTTTGGTTATTTGTTGTTGTGCACTTTTTCCAGAAAAATTATATTATCTCACAGTCTACTATGTCATTATATCACGTTATACATACTAATAAAAATTCACAATGAGCGTTATTTTTGCAGATAAGATCGCGGACTAACAAAATATTCAAGTTAGCATTAGAAAATACATAATAGTGCTGTTGCTGGATCGTCAGATAATAAGGTTGTTAATAATAAACAATAATTCTGATTTTGATAATGTTTTTGGTAAATGAGAATTTTATGAATTTTTAATTAATGTCGTTAATCCCAGAAAACATTACCGCTGCGAATCGACAAGTAGCAGCAATTCATTAAGTAGATCATTAAGTAGTTCTACAAAGAATATCTCGTTATTCCACGAAGGTAAGTACTTTATTAGTAAAGTTATACAACAACCGCAATCAAGATGTACTAGAAATAAACAAACCAAGACACGTTAACTGGTACAAGGAGCACTCCCGAAGTCCCGAATCATGATTTACAATGTATAAACTTTGTAAATCATTATTTGGGATTTACAATGTATATACATTGTAAATCATGATTCAGGAGTGCTTCTTGTAACGTGACTTGGTTTGTTTATTTCTAGTGCAACTTGAGTGTGAATATAGTATACTTTGTCACTAATTTTTTTTATATTGCAGAACAATATGCATTAAGTAGATTTTTGTTACTGTTTTCACTGGTCTACATATTTTTTTTATTTTGTACATAGTGATGATTCTGTCAATGATCCCAATTATGAACTAGAAGAGCCAGAACGTAAGACTGAAAGTTTTGATGATGATATTGAAAACTGCTGTGACAACATTCTATATTCGACAAAGTACACAGAAATTCCTCCTTCTATACCGATTACTATTGACACTTCAGACAAAGATACTTACGAAGATAAAATGTTATAGGACAACTTAAAAATGTACATTCAACTAATGTAGAGGAATCGATGAAACAGGAACGAAAAAGGAAAAGAAGATAATAAAACAGAAAAGTGAATGGAAGAAAAGTTAATGGAAGAAAAATGTTGTGAGAATATTAAGAAATAGTGGAAAAGTATACCAATCTCCAAAATCCAGTAAAATTTTTCTGGAACGCTCTTTAAAGTCACCATGCAAAGATACCTGCACATTTAAATGTCAAGTAAATCACAAAGAGTCAACGGCAACAACTTTTAGCACAATACTGGGCTCTGGGGGATATTGAAAAACAATAATTATTATTGTTCATACTTAGCGAACAACGTCGAAACAGTTGTCCCAAAACATCGTTATGTCAAAGTTGACTCTCATGGATGTGTTGTCCCAAAGCGTAAAAATAATAATGCCTATTTTTAACTGTGTCTGGTGTGAAAACCAGAGTATGCAAAACCTTTTTTAAAGACACATTCAGTATTAACAACTGTCCAATCGAAACAGCTTTAGAAAAAAATAATAAAAATACTAATTTCTTCAATGAAGGTTTGTGCCATGGAAATCATAGAAGTTAGATGAAATCGTAAAGAATGGAGTTAGAGAGTTCATAAAAGCAATACCGAAAGTTGATTTAATTACTTAATACTCATAATACTATTATCTACTTAATTGTTCATTTACAGCATTTTTTACTTCTGGTGTTCACAGAATATTCATGAATGATCGTTATCACAATTTATTTTAAAATATTTTATAACTTTCAATAAACATATGAATAAGAACCATGTGTTTTATTTATTTAAGTTACCTAAAACCAGAAAATTTTATCATCTACAATGTTACAAGTTAATTTATTGCATTACTTTCTATATTTTCAGAAAGAATGTGATATATATGTTCATTTTTTTGCATGTCTTAATTCTATAAGTATAATGATAAAATCTAGGTAAAATGATTAATTTTATTCAAAGCTAATAGTTAGTCTCTAGTCCAATTACAATTTCAAGCACATTAATTTAGTCATTACCAGTTTATGATTTTTTGAAACCTAAAAAGTGCTCTCCTGTAAAATTGTACTTTTTGTGATGTCACGTTGTTCTGGTAAATGAGCGATATGGTCGTTCTATTCTACTCTTCTATTTATCCTATTTATTTTGTTGTTCTGGTAAACATTTTCGATTGTTTTGATTATTCCCAGCGTACAATATTCTTCTCTTGTTTACAATAAGTGGATTTTAATTTGGCCTTCACACATGCCTTCTTAGAGCAAAACCAGACGAACCACGCTGCAGAGCTACGCTGTGGATCCACAAAATTAGTTTCCGATGATTTACCGTGGGTTCTTATGTAGAGTGGACGTTACACCCCAGACGAGCGACTGGGCTACACCCCAGACGAGCGACTGGGCCGACAATAGCCCAATAAATGACCGTTTTGGAGTGTAATTTCCAGGGGCAACTCCGAATTGCATGAAAATTTGGATTTAGGTTCTACTTACCCTCCACTTCAAAGTTGAATTTGTGCCGTTAGTTGCTTTTACTTGGGGGGTGATATTTACCCCTTCTCGGGGGGTGAAAAACGCGTGTATAAAATAAGGCCGGAAATAGATAAATTGACTTATTTTAAGCACCTTTTGTTCTATAAAGTTTTTTACATAAGTCAATACTTTTCGAGTTATTCGCGATTTAAAATGTTGATTTTTCGACAAAAGAACTACGTTTTCAGACCGTTTTTCCCAAATAACTCAAAAAATAAATATTTTATCGAAAAAAATATTTTTAGAAAAAGTGTAGCCTATAAAAAAACGAAAAAAATGGTGTACCAGTAAAGTCTACAAATTGAGTAGAAGCAAAGTTGTAGCTCATGAAAAATACGTTCTTATTCGTCTAATTCCAACTCGACTAATTCAACGCCAAGTCACCGAAGAAAGAAGCCTTTTTCGGGAAAACCTTATTAACATTTTTAAAGTATCGAAAAAAGCTTATTACTTCTTTTTTACAAAAGTTTACAGCATCAAAAATAAACGAGTTACACTGAAAAAAAAAAGTTGTCCCCTTTTTTTTTGGTAAAAAAATCGTGAAAACCTCCCTCTATTTAGCACCCTAAATGAAATTAATCGTTTGGCTTTACCATCTATTTTACCTGTATGTGTATTGTTTATATGATCTGTAAGTTTGATTGGTTTGAAGTGATTATTTTTGAAAACATTTGGTTTTATATTAAAAAAATAATTTCTAAAAATTTTTGAAAAATTTAATTTTTTCAAAATAACTCAAAAAGTAGTTTTTCAAAATAACTCAAATTTAAGCTTTCTCAATTATAACCCTTTCAAAAATAAACACTTTAAACCGGTGAGACTGACAGATCATATAAAAAATAGATAGGTAAGTAAATTGTTTGTAAAGCGGTAGCGATTAATTTTATTTGGGGAGCTAAACACGGCGAGATTTTCATGATTTTTTACAAAAAAAAGAGGGGCAACTTTATTTTGAGCGTAACTCGCTTATTGTTTATGCTAAAACTTTTGTTAACAATTAAAAAAAAGCTTTTTATAAACACTTTAAAAAAGTTTAAATGGTTTTTTCCCGAAAAGTGCTTAATTTTTCGGTGATTTCACCTTTTCAAAATAAATTTCGGTGAATTTTTTTCAAAATAACTCAAAAAGTATTAGTGATAAGAAAAATATTAAAGAGTAAAAAAATGTAGGTTTTGCTATTATAAATATGCTAGTTTCATTTTGTTTCTCCGTAAGACAAAAATTGGTTAAGATATGGCTGTTCAAAATTTGCATACATTCGTGATTAGTGACCCATTTAAGCTTTCTCAATTATAACCCTTTCAAAAATAAACACTTTAAACCGGTGAGACTGACAGATCATATAAAAAATAGATAGGTAAGTAAATTGTTTGTAAAGCGGTAGCGATTAATTTTATTTGGGGAGCTAAACACGGCGAGATTTTCATGATTTTTTACAAAAAAAAGAGGGCCAACTTTATTTTGAGCGTAACTCGCTTATTTTTAATGCTAAAACTTTTGTTAACAATTAAAAAAAGCTTTTTATAAACACTTTAAAAAAGTTTAAATGGGTTTTTCCCGAAAAGTGCTTAATTTTTCGGTGATTTCACCTTGAAATATTCGATTGAGCTACAACTTTGTTTTTATTTGATTGATAGACTTTACTGATACACCATTTTTTGGGTTTTTTATAAGCTACACTTTTGTTAAGGATATATTTTTCGATAAAATATTTACTTTCTGAGTTATTTGCGAAAAACCGTCTGAAAACGTAGTTTTTTTTTGTCGAAAAATCAACATTTTCAATGGAAAATAACTCGAAAAGTATTAACTTACGTAAAAAACTCTATAGAACAAAAGTTGCTTAAAATCAGTAAATTTATCCATTTCCGGTCTGATCTTGAAGGTATGTTTTTTCACCCCCGAGAAGGGTGACTGTCACCCCCCAAGTAAAAGCAACCAACGGCACAATTTCAACTTTGAAGTGGAGGGTGTGTAGAACCTAAATCCAAATTTTCATGCAATTTGGAGTTGCCCCTGAAAATTACACGGTATCGCCGAATTTCCCGTTCATTTACTTGGCTACAAACTACTTTTGTGGATCCACAGCGCCACATACGTCGATTTAATGGATTTACGCGGCCAAAATTATTTTACAGCATATTTCTACTAAAACTGGTACAAATCAAAGAAGTTTTTTAAAAATTAACTTATATTTTTCATAAAAAGAATCAAAATTTAAAATGAATAGGTACAAAATATGCAGGTTTTTACTTATACCTCAGTCGGTATCTGACATATCGGGCTCAGTATTTGGGGTCACCCGGTAGGTAACAGCATTCGAAATGTTTCAGAACAAAATGAGCCTGGTTTGATCCTTTTCTGTACACGTTTTTTGCTGCTTAAAATAGTTAATAATGGGTCAGAAGTTAAAAGAAGTTTAATTTCCTGTACGCGTCTCTGTATTTCCTTGCACTAGCTGGGGTCTCTGAGATCTCTTTTGATATTTTTGAAGCATTCCTTTTTTCACGAGCCTGTAATGTCTGTGCTGCATGAACGATAACTTCACCATCAAGCAAAGAACGTTTTTCTGTTTTTCTCCTTTTTGTCCTTTCACTGGAGTGCTCAAATAATTTAGAAAGCCGACTTGGTTCCATTTATTTGTTTTCTACCAGTTTTAAATGTTCCGTCCAACCAATCTTTATTTGCTTGTAGAAATACAGCATATTTTCGTGAGTCTAACCATCACCACCGTTTTAAAATTTCGAAATATGTGTTTTAAAATGATTAAGTTATCAGATATAACAGTTCAATAAGTGAATTTCCAAATATTTTAATTTGTCCTCTAGATTAGGAAAATCTTGTAGCTCCATTTGATCGCAAATATATTTACGGAGTACTATGTTTAGGTCAGAGCACTCACCAGATGTAGCTAAAACAAAATAAATCGTAACTTATTATAATTAAATCAAATAAGTAGGTACTTTTATTTTTATGACGTCATCCTATATAGCAAAATTAAAAACCTGTATTTCGGGATCCGCAGCTAAATTGTACGCCATTGAGTAGCCAAAGGACATCGCACACATCTTATGGAAAATATAATGTCACTCAAATTCAATAAAATTTATACCAATAGATTCGTTTTAAATTAACGATCAAATCTTATCATTGTGTCAACTCTCTATTTTCAAAAATAAGAGCAGAAATTGATATAAATAAATCTGAAATCAAATGGGTAGGTACATAAGATAGAGAGAGAAAAAATATTTTAAAATACCCAGATTTTCGGTACTCCATAAATCAGCGGATTAGTTTCACTAATCCGCTTAGGTCCAGCGGGATTTAAGCTGTTATGAATATCACTCAGAGCAATAATGATTGTAAACTAACATTTTATGGACTCCAAAAATGTGATTTCGATAAACTTTAATTGCAATTTGCGCCGTAATTAATCATAATTAAGAGTTGGCGCAATGATAAGAATTGATCGTTATATTAAAACGAATCTAATCGTATAAATTTTATTGAATATTTTCCATAAGATGTGTGCGATGTCCTTTATGTAGTATGCTATAAAATAAATAGTATTGCTCGATCGGAGGCGATAATATAACTAAATGTCTTATAACTTATAAACATAAAAATGAAACAGAAACGTCACTATAAAATGGCTTGTTTTTGACTTTCTAAAAATAATATAAAATAACAGTAAACTTTCTATAAATATTGCAACAAATATTCATTCTTACCTGAATTATTCGATTCCATCACAATCACTTTGAAAAATAAGGTGAATATTACAAAATGTCACAATTTTTAAAAATTTGACTAATAAGCTAAGAGAACAAAAATTCACTAACAGCTACGTGCGCGCGCTTTCGCACGTGCATAAGTGCGCGGTGAATAGTTCTGGAGCGGGGATAGTAAGTTTTTATTAAGACAAACCATAATGTGTCTCTAGGATGTGTTTTGAATTTTTAACGTCACTTTTGAAATTTGACTTTTGGCCGGCTAATTATTTAAAATCAACGTGCTGCAGCGCGGTCCGTCTGGTGTTGCCCTTAAGGTCCACGAAACATTCTAATAATTTCCCTTGCGCTTGCCTCATTATAAATATAGCGTCGGTGCATGATCCTCTCGGCCTAAAATCGTGTTCTTTTGCTAGTGCTATGATTTCATTCAGTTTATTTGTTATCACTTTTGTTGTTAATTTTAGTGTTACTTACTTACTTACTTACTCCGTGGCGTTACAACCCTTCCTGGGTTTTAGCCGACTCGACAACATGCCTCTACTGTTTTCTGTCTTGAGCAACCTCCATCCAATTCTCGACGCCCATTGCTCTTAGGTCTCTTGCTATATTATCTCGCCACCGGAGTCGAGGGCGTCCGCGTGGTCTCCTTCCAGTTAGGACTTCCTCCCACACCAGTCTTACTGTTCTTTGCAGTGGCGGCTCGCGACCTCAGTATGCGGGTAGGCTACACATATACTTCGGGTAGGCGACAAAAAATATCCTACAATTTGCAATACATTTTGAGCCGTCTTGCAATACTAAATGTAATCTATGAGCGCAACAATGTGTAAAAATTGCTTTTGGAGCATCTACTTTAATTTTTGATTGTAATCCGTTTAAAGAGCCAGCCATTACACTTGCACCATCGTAAAATTGAGCAATTTATTTATTTTTGTAATCATATGGCTCAAGCACGTTTTAAATTAAACTATATAGAGCGTCTGTAGATCTATTCTCGCTAACATCAAAAAACCCTAAAAATCTTTCTGTTACCTGACCAACTTTTTTAACAAAACGGATTCTTAAAGTACCGCTATACCAGTAGTATCGTCCGCTAGTATAGAAAAAAATTGACTTCCATTAATTTCTGTTGAAATTTCATTTTTTACGTAATCGGCAAGGCAATCTATTAAATCATTTTGTATTGTTTTTGACAAACCCGTGAACACCCCTTCTATTTTTTAACATGATCCTGGATTTCCTGATCGCGTTTAACTACTAAATTAAAAATTTCTTTAAAATTACCCATGTTTGAAGAATTATGGCTCTCATCACGACCGCGAAATGCAGGTTCTTGTTTTACTAACAGAATTGTAACATCAATTTCTTCAACTTCTTCAATCTTTTTCAACTTCTTCATTATATATCTTATTAGATAGAGAAATTTGTCCAGCTAAAGCACTGTCAATAGTTTGTTTATTTTTTTCTAACCGTTTTAAACCTAAGCAATTGTTTAAATGTTCTTTCGAAGATTCATGTTTTTTTTACACTAGCTGATACATTTTTCAAATCTGAATATCCCTGACTCACCCAAACATTTTGCTTCAAATTTGAGAGCAACAGACAAGGCCAACAGAAAAGTGAATTTTTAAAATAACTTCCGCTTAGCCATTTATGATTTTCATACCATATTGTTTTAAACGATCTCGAAAATGGTCGATTGTCTTTTGTCTTATCTGTGGATAAAATTGTTAAATTTGGTAAAGGCCGGCCCATTGAAATAATTTCTGACCTTTCTTGATTTTGGCGCCTTGAATAAGGCGTCTCGATCAAACTGCATATTACATCGTTTAAAATATTCATATTCGATAACTAAAGTTTTTCCACCAATAAAACTAACACACCTACGTTTCAACAACGTCAAATATTACTTATTTTATTTTTGTATCAAATAATAATTTACTCTTCGAATAAATCGATAAGTTAACAATTAACCTCGCTTTAAATTTTTAATTATCTATAAATTATAATAACACTTCTATCTATATCTATAAAATATAATGGACTACTGACAAATAACTATTCACAGATTTATTTGTCGTTAGTGAATTATTACTAAATTAATATAAAATTAAAATGCCCTTCAATAGACCGATCTCAAATTTACCTGTTTATTATACAGTTTTCATAAACAAATTTAATTTGTCCTACCTAGTTTTATTCAA